>NW_009188226.1:0-23764 GCF_000690835.1 Fulmarus glacialis | reverse complement strand
AAGATTGACTTGACTGTTAGTAAAAATGGACAAAAAAAAGTCAAAACTTTCCAAGAGGGTTTTAGTCTATAGAGCTTTGAAGAGAGTCAAAACTGTTCCAGATTTGACTGCGTGTAATTCACACTTTGAGAATTGCTGGGTTTGCCGCTGGTAATGGTACGCATCACCCCGCGTCCCAGAATACGTTCAGTTTAAAGAGCCCTCTCTCTGGAAACCACATTTGATTAGAACAACCCTGGGCCAGATCCACAATCTGCTTGGGTCAAGGAAAAATGTGTCACATCAGTTTCAGCCCAGGACTGAGACATGTCACATCTCTTGCAGATCGGGCATGGAGAGTGGAATTAATTTTCCCATTTCCTCTGGAGTTGGGGGCTGGAGAAGATGAACCCAAGCAAGGGAAATTGCTCAGCCGCGCACAGAGGAAGCATTCTGCATCCTTCTAGTTTCTCTTGCTGCGAGGCACTGATCCTGGCTGAAACTCAGAGCCTGTTGGTACAGACCCAGCTCCCTTTCCCCCTTCTATTAGCACAAAATCACCAGCGGAGAGAGGCTTATTCTGAGCAACTGTTAGGCTCACTCTTGGGCGCTCCCATATGGAGCAGGTAAGACTGAAATAAGGGCCAGGGAAAAGAAGAGATGGGGAACGCAACAGTCTGCACATCCTCCAAATAGTGAGGGGATGAGAAGAGAGGAGAGGAGAAAGGAGAAAAGGAAAAACAGAAGAGAAGAAAGAAAAAAGAATAAAAAAGAAAAAAAGAAAAAAAATTACTCTGTCTCTGGTAGGTAGGATTTACAGTGACTATTATGGTCCCTAGCTATCTTAAACCACTGTTTTCCAGGATTTCAGCCTTAAAAATAATAAATGAGGAGTTATAAAGGTCTGAAACTGCAGCCTAGAGCCAAACATATGGTGAACTAATGTGTCTGAAAACTTCCCTGTCTTCTTCTGCTAATGCCCCTCTTGTTTTACTAAGAACATTCCTGCCATGAAGCCGGCCTTCCTCCGACAGGACCCGCTGGCTGCGAGGGTGGTGGGCAGCAACCAGCTTTACTTGTGGCCGACGCCTGAGGGAGGGAGGGCCAGCCCTTCACGTACCCTGCTGCTCACTAAGACGCTTTTGTCAGGCCCGAAACATTTGCTGGTTCTCAAGGAATGGAAAATGCACCTTCTTCCTTGGTGATTTACATCTACCTCTTTCTAAGTAGGGTATGGATGTGGAAAAAAAAAAGTCCTTCTAGGTCTTTCCTATTCAACTGAAAAGGTCTTACTTATCCCTCTGTTTAGAAAGTGTTTAGCACTGGAGCGTACCTGACACCCAGCTATTTACATAAATCAAATCTATTCTTAGTAACCCCGGGATGAATCTGGGATAACTCCACTGAAGCCAGTGTTGTTTTTTCTATTTGAACCATTTAACTTAGAGTTGAATTTGGCACAAAGTATTAATTTCTCACCAAGGAGGGTACATTACAGCAGAAGGCATCAGACGCGCTATTCGGTAAAGAACACAATTACAGAGGACCCCTTAGTAATGCATTGTGTTACTGTAGATGGCACTCATTCCTTGCCTGTACGTATGATGCACGCTGCGACTGCATAGACTTTATTATGTAAATGCATCATGGCAAACCCTTTCATACATACAAGATCATGCAGATGATTTTCTCATTGCATGACATGCGTGACAAAGCAGCTATGTGGAAGCTGCACACCGGGACAAAAGAAATCAACCTATTTAAACCCTCACCCTGCAAGTGTATCGTAAGCAAGGCTCTCAAGAGTGCTATGCTCTTTAGACTCCTCCTCAAAGAGGACTAACTCTGTCTTGCTTTCTCCAGCCCTTTTTCTTCCCTAGGTCTTTCCACAAAACTCCTTCTGACAATAATTTCACAGGGTAGAGCACTGCTGGAAATATTCCTCATCAAACCAGGTGAGACCGGGCTGGCTACTGAAGACCAGTAGCCATCACATACAAAGATTACTAACTGTGTATTTATTCAATGCAATTGAAGTGCTTGCTTTTCTTTTAAGGGCTTTTCTTTAGATTTATTTTAAACCCATCCCAGGTCAAGTGCTCCTCATCCAATGACTTACAGCAGTAAAAGAAGGAAGATTATGTAGCTAGGGTGCAGACACGGGACTTGCCAGATTGGCGTTAGTCATTCCCTGCAAACACAAAATGCCTGAGTAACTCTGGACAAGGGGAAGGGTAGGCAGTGAAATAATCTAGACAGCCCAATTTTAGGTATTTACTTTGATTGCCCAGCTCAGGTCTGTGGACAGAGGTAGGCATCTCAGGAGGGTGGATCACAGTGGGAACCAAAATAAGGCTCTGAACTGGTCCCAGCAGAACACTCTCCATCCTTTGCAGAGGGAGCAAAGAAAGGGTAAGCTCAGAGAGGTCTCTAAAGCTGGGAGGCTTTTATGTTCTTTATTTTCAGTCTGTATCTTTGATCATCCTTTTAAAATGGGGAGAAGAAGGCTTCCCCTTATGTGCCTAGCCTACTTAGAGCATGAGTTTTTTGAAACGGGAATCAGGTTGTCCTACATGTGTGTGCAACATCCAGTACAATCAACCACATACAGCGGGTGCCTTGAACCACCACCATCGAACGACCAAAGTGCAACGGGGCTCTTTCTACTCTGTGGGGTCAGCAATCACGAGGGGCTTTGTCCAAGACTTTAGGATTTGGTCCTCTGTGGCTGGACTTTCGCACTCGTACACATCTTGTCATATGAAATGCTATATGAAATGGCTTATTGCAGGATACAATATAGTAATGGGGGAAAGGAAGACAGAGTTAAGTACAGCATATTCACTAGTAGACATGACTGAGAATATTGACCATTCTTCACATCTACCAGGCACATTTATCACCCTGTGATAGAGGAGGGGAGATGACTGGGAGGTGGGGACATGCCAGTTAACCTCAGGCACTTGTCCAAGCAAGTAGGGTATGTGCGAGGGTTGAAATTCCATTATAGGCTTTAAATAATTAAACACTACATGTTTGGAAGCTCATTCCTTCCTATTGCTTTTTAAATAATTAATCTGTATTTACATCTATTGAACTTCATGGAGCTATACACATAACAAATTCAAGTCAAGTTGCAGAAGAGATATTTTTCCTGTCTGACAGCATTACAAATGTTTTTTGTTGTATACAGTAATTTCAGCTATGAGGGATCAGTCAAAAACCAAATCCAAGCTAGATGCCGTACATCACAGGCACATGTGTAAGGGGTTTTCTATCAAATTATTCACAAGTAATCAAAACACTAAGAGAAACTGTAAATCCCCAGAGGAAAAAAATGTGCTTTTAACATCTTAGAGTAGCAAAAAGTGATTCAAGTTGGAAGACAGTAAACCAATAAACTGCATGTATTGTTCCTTTTGAACATACTCATTATGTTCAAGCTAATGCTGTCAGTTCCATGTAACCTGTAGTACAGTTTGATTAAAAAACCCCACAAATTCCTGCAATTGAAAATACTAATCTCAAAAGCTAGAATAACAGATGTAACAGAGTAACTTCTGATTCAAGCTGAACAAGCCATTAAATACCCAGCAAGTTTCACCAAACTGGAACTACATGTGATGCACCAAAGCAAACAACCAACACTGTTCAAACCTTCGAAACAGTAAAGAACTGAAACCGTCTCTTGAAACCGTAGCTCTGCCCCGGGAAATGAATTTGTAGCAATGGCATCAGGATTGCATGGTTATCGTACATGTGATTTCCAGCTCAAGTTAGCTTCTATTTACACGTAAGCAGATATATATGCATTCACTTATGCAATTCTAGCTGGCATTCCTACAAATTCAGTCCGAAAGTCCAACTAAGTTATTTCCTTTTCAAACAGCATTACTACTAATAGAAATGCTGCTGGCCAAACAGTTCCTTCAATTATAATAAGTGGAGCAAAGCTGCCTTCAAACTGAGATCTCAGTTACACCTGCACAGTTATTCTGGAAGTTAATTAGATTGCACAGGGGTAAACATGGACTTAATGTGCTCTTCAGAGGCCTCATAATGGCAGAAGACATATTAGGGAGAGAAGAAAGAAACCAACTTGACTCTCAAATCCCAGGCTGGCTTTGCAAGGAAGGGAGCAAAAACATCTGTACCTGTAGGTGAAGCAGTCATGCATCAGAGATCACGGAAAGCCAGTGTCACCTTGCAGGGGAAAGGTTCACGTAAAAAACTTCTTGAACCGTTCTTATTTTGTAATCGTTATTAAAAAAAACCACAAGGACACTTAAATCAAGGGCAGGCATTGGATCCAATAATGACAACTCTTCTGTTTGCTCTTTTGACCCTTGCAGCTCTAATTCAGAGTCCTGAGGACAGAAGCTGCACATTTCTGAACAGCAGAAGACAAACAGGGCTGCAGAAGAAGGGACCACGAGGTCAGGTTTCAGTGAAAGCCAGGCTTGCATGCCAGGCATGGAGATCAAGGACCGACTAACTCAAAGCACAGGAAGAATCAGCGCTTCAGATGTCAGCTGTTTCAAGGATTACGGGCCCTCCTGTTTCTGGTGTCAAGGTAATAATCAGAACAGCGGACGCACGAGGCTCCTCACAGTGATAGCTGATTTGGATTCAGTTTGCGGGATTTTGTTTCCTTTTTAGACAAAGCCAACAGCGCCAAGTATTCATATTTCAAGGCTGGTTTAAGGATCAAAACCCATCTTACTTAATAAAAAGACGAGCAAGATTCAAAGCAGAAAATTATATGGGAGCTTCACATACAGTAGGTGGAGAGGCAGATTCTGTGACTTTTTATCAGAGGTATTCATTTAGAGATCGGTGCTAATGACAGCTTCTTAAAAATGCCCACCCTTCCCCCCCAATATTCATGTTTTCACATAAATCCTGATTTTGGCATATTACCTTATTGTGGAGACATCTTCTGTGTACTGGATGGCTTATGCAAATTAACCAAATGTCCTAGAAATTAGTCTTGAAATGCCTGGGATAATGAGCTGCTTGCATGGTGAGCAGTGCGCAGTATTCAAAGAAGGACTCTTTACAGGTTGGGAGAGCAGGAGAACATTATAAATGTGCCCAGGCTGCACAAGGCGGGATGCTCCACCAGCATTGTGCTCCTCACCCCGAAAGGCAACGCTGACTGACTAGAATTGAAAAATGCCATGCTAGGAGATAGCTAAAAATTGAAAACCACAGTAATTAGCTGGTAGGCAGACAATGCGGCCCTAGCTGCTGAAGCCCAAGCCTGCAGATCTTCTTAGCTGACTTGGCCAACACATTTAAGCTGGTTGCAAGCTGGATTTTCTTCCCTGCATAATTCGGATTTTCACTGAAGGCTTTTTGACATATGTTATGTATGTGAATGGTATTGTATTCAGTGCTTTTTTTGGAGATGTGCATCTGCCTACCAAAAGTCATACTTCCCTTGTGTTCCTTACCTGAGATGGAGAGTGCTTCAAAACTACATTCCCGGTTGTATTTTAAAAACAAATGTTTTATGCCAGTTGCTGTTTTCTTGTGAAGTGTAGATTTAAGAGCAAGTTTTATGTACAAAGGGCTGGTTCTCTACTCCTGACTCAGGCGGTGCTGTCTGAGGCACGTGCGGTAAATGATAATAAATCAGATGACAAATCAAAAACACACCACTTGCTTTTGCTGTGTGCTTAATTGGCACTCTACCTCTAATAATTACAGCCATATTGAATTTGTGTGTGGGCACCTTCATTTGCAACATCACAATAATTAAATGACATTAGCGTTCAGAAGCAGGTATGTGAGAGAGAAAGTCCTATTCGCATTACTTGGCAACAATGACAGCCTTAAGGATGCCTTTACCTTGCACTCCTCTATTTCATTATTGTCACAGAACTAGAGTGGGAAGGGTGAGGGAAATAGGATGGACAACAGGGATGAAACCGGAGATGGGTTTTACAAATGGGGCAATTGCCTTGCTTCCCTCCCTCTCCTTCTGGTACTTCCAAGGCCCCACATTTTCTGCTAACGACCCCGTGGAGCAAGCCCTCAAAGGAAGCCATTTTCTCTCTTTGTCCATTGTGTACTCCAGAGCACCCTGCCTTGGAAACTTCCCTGTTCGCTATTCACAGATAGCATAGGAAGCTCCTCAAAGCACACAAGACTGCTATGCAAACGGTAATAAAGCTGACTCTCTGCTATCAATGTTATTAGGATATGGCGAGCGGCCGGGCCAGCTGCTTGAAGCATAAGCTTTGCACTGACCATGGCTACTCTGATTCGGTCGCCCTTTATCCCAGCTGACAATCGTGCAGGCAAAAGGGATGAGGTAAAGGCAAAGCAAGCAGGAGTTCATCGTCGCAATTCCACATGAGCTTCAGAAGTGCAATTATGCCCGTTTTCTGAATGGGGAGCAGAGACAAAGAGAGATAAAATGACTTGGCCAGGGTCACGGGAACTATCTGTAACAGAGCTGAGGAGTGAACAGACGTCTCATTAAGGACTGGTCTAATACCAGGCGTCGAGGCAATCTTCCTTGTAAGAAACTCAGGGCTTGTGTTGAGAGTCACAAGCCACGCAGTTTGGTCATACCAAGAAATCAAGCTGTGAGCAGCGGCAGGTAACTGACAGGTTTTTAGATGGTAAAAATCACATTTAGTAACATCTGGGCCTTACAACATTTAGGGAAGGGGACTTTCTACAGCTAACAGCATCGAGGAGCCAAAGACTACAGGAACTTTGAAAAAAAGTGGGGGCATAAAAAATAAGTGATGTGATTTGTCATGGACCTGGGGAAGAAAATAGTTAACTGACAGAAAGGAAAGATAGTAATGGAGGAAGAGAGATATTCAGAAGAGGAAGAGAGACCTAAGGAAAAAGTTGCAAGGTTCAGAAAACCAAAAACAAAGGACAAAAATAATTTAAAATGGAAGAATAGCAGATATACTTAGGTGAAAACAGATCAGGTGGAGTGCCACAGGGACAATCCCTGCCTCACTGCAGCTTTCGAAAAACATTGCATGAATTTTGGACAGAGGAGCGCGTCTGTGCTGGGGACAGTCACATGAGGAGAAGCCCGAGGAGACAGGCTCCCCACGCAAGGGTACCGAGGCAGGTGGGGTGCAGCCGTCGTGCCTCCCGGTGCATTCCACTCACTCCCTGCTCGGCATCTGCAGCAAGTGTAACGTTAGCAGCAGCTGTTTCAATAATGTTTTAAATCTTCCTGCCCTCCTTTTCAGAGCTCCAACATGTAGATTCAAATCCCTGGACATTCACAAGCAATTATTTTCTAATGATGCTAGAAGCAAAGCTTCCAGTCCTATAGCTTCAAAAAACCCTGCCCAGCCGTGCTCTGCTGTTGACCTTTTCAAGACCTAAATATATACGAGATACCTAAATAAGATAATTGGCCAAGTATAATGCTGGTGTAAGCTGGAAGCCTTTTACCAGAGGTGACACAGGCCCCCTCTAAGCAGGAGAGAAACTGCAGGAACTCCATCCTTGCTGGTTTGCCCCCTGCGTTCAAAAGCTTCTCTGATGCTCGCTCCTTTCCTGATTTTGTGTGATTTTATTCATGTGCATCCCAATGTTAGGTTTCACAGTGGATGCGCTTAGCTGTACAAACTGTGCCAAGTGAGCTTACTGGAATGGCAATGTTGTACAGGAGATGGTACTTTTGCAAGGGCAGCCCCAAATTCCTATTTTCCACTGTTGCATGAGAACAGCCTATTATGCCGTATAAGATATAAATGTTTTGTGGACTTGCAGATAAGCTAGATAGACAGCCAATCTATCATCATGACTCCGCATCACCATCGCAGTGAAGGGATAAGGAGTGAAGCTGATGGCTTCTGCACAACAAACAAACAAGCACAGAGACAGTGTTTGCTCATTTCAATGCGCAAAGCTGACTTGTTTAAATATGAATATGTTGCTTATAGCCAAATTTTAGTGAGAGCAGCCCCGTGGCATCTATCACTTTTGCTAAAAAATAGTCGCATTGCCTCTGGATTTTTTCAGATGCCGCGTCTGCAGGTAGTTTTCGCTCCCTCCACCCCATCTCTACCCGTTACCATTTCCTCCACCCTCCAGGGTATATCGTGCTCCGGAAGATGCTATCGATGCAAGGTTCACGTGGTGTCAAAAACACCTGAAATCAGTTCCCTGTCCTCACCAAAAGCCTGTGCCCTTTTCTCTCTCTTCTCCTCTCACTTGCTCTCTTTCTCTATCATGTTTACAGGCAGGCGCGCCAGGTACAGCTTCAAAATGCTCCCAATGCTTTCACTGAAGAGTAATGTTGTCTAAAAGGGAGCATACGCTGTTGAGACTGCGGAGCGTTTTCTCTTCAGACCAGATCGTGATACTCACTGCTTCTCGATTTACAAAAAGTGAGCGATTTTCTCTTCCCCCCCAACAGCCTACGGCACGTTACAGATATGCTTTAGAATCAAAGCACCGGCTGGAGGAACTAATAGATCTTTTCCATTTCTAGCTTTCCACTGTATATATACTCAGATGAAGCACTTGTCTCAAATTCAGGGTGACCTGCTCTGAGGCAGGCTCCTCCCAGAGCTCACCCGGGCGCTGTGTTTACAGCTATGAAAAGGAGCAAATCCCACCCAGAAAACAAGCAGCAGTGAGAAAACACACAATGTGAAATCTAAACACTTCTGACTCCCTCTGAGTGCCGCAATCTGGGCACTCTTCAAATCCTCCTTCTAAGACAGAGCTATGTGGAGTTCCTGGAGGATCACAAGGTCCAGGCTCTTTTGGATTTGCCCTCTTTGCCATTTTCCAACCCTGAGAGCACTGGGGGCGTCCCCATGCCTGCAGCAGTTCATACCTCTGGCATGGGTACCCACATTCATCCGGATGGATTTTGGTGCAGGATCAGGGCTTTGCACACCAGGGATGCGGTACCTCCACAAAACTCTTGCTGTGGCAGTGCACTGTGGTATCAATGTGCTGCCACACTGACATTCAAAAAGTGGCTCTGAAAATAAAAGGCAGATTCCTCAGGCCACGCAGGATTTTGCTAGCTCAGCATCTAGGAGCCTGCAGACAAGCACACACCATGAACTGCAGCACCCATCAGTCCGCAAAAATTCAAAAAGCCATTTCCACTTCTCCTCGCAACGTACCTGCACTAGTGGCAATCTTCAATGTTTTACAGCAGAGGTATTTTCTCTGCTGTGTTAATCAGAATTGCTTTCAGCAGGTTTTGCTAATAGCACGAGGGGGAAACTGGGCCAAATTTGTCTACATGACGGCTCCTCCCAGCGCTCACACTGACTCCGCTGAGCTGGAGGCAAACAGCAGTGGGATTATAGTAAATTTGATGGATGCAAGCACAGCCTGCTTTCCAAGCATGCGAGCAAGGTACTGCAGCTCACCCAAGCAGGCTGCTGCGGTCCAGTCAGTCCCCACCTCCTGGCTGAGCACAGAGGAGGCCACAGAGGGACAGCAGCTTGGGGACACCAAAGGGATACATCTCACCAGGGCAGCATTGGACAGAAAAGCTTTCTGCTCCTGGACAGAAAGAAGCCATCACTTCTGTCACTGCTGCTGTGTGGTGACTTAGGGCAGCGGAGATTTCAGCGAGGTCCCCAAGGAAGAATTTTAATAACCAATGCGGGCACATATCTTCATTTATGTGGGGGGTATGTCAGCAGCCAAGCCCTCTGGTTATTTCCTTTCACCAAGCGTAGTGATCTGGAGCTAATCTGGTTTGAACTTTGGACAGCTTGCACCCATCCAGGCCTTGGCCATGCCTCGCTACCGGGGAGACTTTCAGCCCTAGTTTGTGGCTGGAGGAAGAAGAGACCTAAAGCTGGACTGCCGGACTGTGCAAGCAGCAAGCACATCAGCTATAACCCCTCATTAAATGAACGTGGCGTGGTGGCTGAGAAGGATGACAGCACAGAGCCCTGTGGCAATGCACCGAGCACGCCCGCTGGGGAGAAAAGCACTTGCTCAACACAGCCCCCTGCAATCTCTTGGAAGGAAGAAATAGGATATGCGTACGATAAGACTGGACACATTTTCCAGGCCCTGCACAACCCCTGTGCCTGTAAGGGTGTGCGTGCACCTGCCGAGGACGCCGTTCCTCCCCGGGCACACGCTCTGGCAGGGGCACCGCGTGCTGCGGGTGCGTGCACGCCCGGGAGTCTCACCTGCATGCTTTTCTCATGGCACCCCCTGCTTCCGATTTAAAGAAGAGACTGGATCCTGAAGGATCCGGCAGTTTTCATGAGATACCGTCCCAGAGATTTATTAATACAAAGTGAAAAATAACTGATAAGAGAAGCATTTACCATTTCTCTCTACTGAGTCAATCTCTTAGCTCTTTAATATTTTAGTTTCCAGCATCCTTCAGCCCTTACGACTTGGTGCCGGGCCAGCTGTAACACGATACACCAGCACAATGTCCCAGCGCTATCTTCCGGCATTGCATAAACCTATGTTTGGGACAGATTCTCATCCACTTTGAGACTCCTTTGCACCACTCTGGCAGCAGAAAGGGGCCACGGGAGTACATTACATGCACACCACCCTTTGAGACTTCTTTCTACTGCCAGAGTGATGTAGAGGCATCCCTGGCTCGAGCCAGAATCTGGCCCTTCGCTTAACACATTTAACAAATGAAGCTGCTGTTTGAATCCCAAAGACAGAGAGAGGGTCAGTAACCGAGTGAGCACCACGCACTTCTTCCCTTGGCAGTCGGGAATCCACGTTGTTAGAAAGTGTGTTAGCTTCCTAACCACAAAAAATCTCTCAGAAAATGACCGTTTCCTGTCTTGACTAAGGAGACATTAATTTCAGTGGCATGTGCAGTAATGTTCATTCAGGACTGGCCACAGGTGGTCAATTATCCCTCTGCCTGTCTAGAAGAAGCATGTTTATTCCTCATAATAAAAAGTATTAGTACAATACAGAGTTTATTGCCCAATTAGGAAAGTGACATGCAAAGAGTTACAGCCTCTTGCGGAGAATACAGCTAGAAACAAATTTTTGCAGCTAGAAGTGAATTTTTGCAGCTGAATGAAATACCAACCTCCTCCCCATCAGACACACAAAAACTACACAACTTAAGAGCCAACTGACAGGTATTTTAGGACCAATATTTAACTAGCCTGTACAACCGAATATTGTATTGTATATTAAAGCTCTAGACTATAATTTTGTTCCTTTCTCTGTTTAAAACTTTTAAAATTGATCATTCAGGCACTGATCAAAAAAAAAAACAGAATTGAATTTTGGTCCCGAGCATGAACAAAGCTGTGCATTGAGCAGAATTTGAGAACATTGTACACATGCACACTTTGATCACTTAGTGGGATCTACACTCACTGCTCTGCTTGCTTCAGTTACCATGCATTGCCTGGGCAGTCAAATTGCTTTTCAATACCTAAAAGTAAACCTCGGAACCTGTTTTCTCCTATTGTGTCAGATAATAATGCATAATAAATGAACTTCTCTGCAAATACCAAGGGTGCTGTTGTTAGCTATTTGGAGTACAATACAATATTAAATAATAGATATTGCTTTGCACTTTTACCATTCTAATCTCAATCTCAAATTGCATGCAAAGGCAATTAAATAACAGCATCCTCATTTCAAAGCTGGAGATCAGACATCTAAACACAAAGTTAGCAGATACCTAACTTCAAGCATACAAGCAGTCCCTCTGCTTGAACTGAATGGCTCTACGTGCAAGCTTGAAGTTAGACACATGGAGAAATATGCAGTTCAACTGATGACTGTAGCTATTGAAAATGTAGGTGTCATATGGAAGGTATTTATCTAGTTAATGAACAGATATAGGCACATGTAAAGGTGGTTTAACCAATCCCAAATAAGCACCTAATTATTTTGAGTAAATCTCACTCTAGAAGTGCTTGTCTTCCTCTGGCAACTATGAATGGGACCTAGAGAGTCCAGCCCAGACGTCAAATACTGATATGCTACAGCTAGGCATGTAAACCAAACTGTGTCCTAAACCAAAGGGTGCTGTGGAACTGGGAAGAAACGTGGCCCAGGTGAAAAACAGAGTGAAATGTGGACCCAGCTGAAGCTCAGACTGAAACATCCATTGCCTCACTGTGAGTGCAACTGAGAGCAACGTTTGACCACCTGAATCCCACAGGAGTGTTATCCCGAGGGATATCAAGCACAAGGAGACATGCACAGTCCTTAAAAAGAGAAATAACCTCCGGCATGATGAAGGTTTCACTGAAGTTGTTGATGCTAGTTTGGTGCAAGGTGTACAGCATGGAAATAATTCAGATTACTATGGGCAAAGTGGACCCTGCTTTTAAAGGACAGCTGTGCTCCAGATATTGCTGCACATTGATCTGCACATACACCCACCTGAAAGACCCCAGTCTGCAAACGAAAGCACGAACAAGAAAACTTCGTGGAGGGAAACAGACACTTCTCCCCAGAGAGAGAGACAACAGCACATCGAAATCACACTGTGCAAGACAACATTTATAAAAATGTTGACAGATATCATCCCCTGTTTGACTTATGGAGCCATCAAAAGCTCACTTCCACAGAGCATTTTTGGACCCTTTAGTTGACTAAATCACCAATTTAGAATCTGTCAGACTTCATTATGCAGATTAAGAGTTTCTCCTTGGTTTCATTTGTTATGCATTAATAAGAGAGCATTGGTGACTGTATCCTCTCGCACAACCAAAGCCTTTCTGCCATTACATAGTAAATTTTGTTCTTTCTAGCGTTGGAAAAAAACCTCAACACAACAGCAACACGGCTTAGTTGCTATGCAAAGACTTAGAGCCACTGCATAGGGATCAGTTCCAGAGTTTGGTTTGATTCGAACCAAGCCAGGCAAATTACACCTGGATGTGATCTGATGAGGTTTTCCTGCTTGCCTGTTTCCCTCGTCTACAGGTGAAGTGTGCTCAGTCCAGATCCTGTGCGATCCCGATGCGCGTTTACTGCCTTCCAGCCTGATGCCTGGTGCAGTTAAAATACTCAGTACCAACTGGCAGATTTATTATGAATGCTGGTAGAGATCTTTTTTCTCTCTCATTGACTAGATGTGACTCAAAAAGTTAATGGTAATTGCTCTCATCTTCATTTAGCAATGAGAGAGAGAGAGAAATGGGAGCAATTTGCAGATCTGAGAACAGGTCATTACAGGTGTGTTATATTAGTGTATTCATGAGCCCCCTGGGACAGCCATGCTGCGATATCCAATAACTTTCTTAATGTGTAATTACACACCATTGGACTATAATTGATTAATTGTAAAGAGAATGTAGGCAGATGCTAGGCCAAGGCTGCTGCTGCTCATTAAATGAATATGTCCTTGCTTCTTTTTAATAAGTTAACTACTCAAAAGCAATTAAGTGAAAACTGAAATTCATTAGATTTTAAGTAATTATTGGTATTAACTTCTATAATAAAATGCAGGATTTATATTTTGGGGTTTTTTTCCCCATCCCAAAATACATGTCACTGCTGAGATGTAAAAATGATGTCTGCTACAGACAGCAGTGAGCAGTGAGATACGCGCTCCTTGCAGACAGATTTTCTTCGGTGTGCCTTCAGATGACTGTGTGGTGTTAATCTGCCTTCTTGGGACATCATTCCTGGAAGCCCTGCACAGTCCTAGGGATTCCCAAAGAGAGGGGGCCACATGCTCAATATCCCACAGCATCCCCAAGCCTCCCTGAAGTCCAGCTGAATGGTGGCCAGGCTCTTCTCAACCCTCCTTCCCACAGCCTGGATCTTAACTCGCAGAAATAAAAAGAGCACGGGCTCCTGATTTTCAAAATCCCACTCTCTTACTGGCGTATGTTGGCTCTTAAAGGGGTCAAAGCCTTCAAACTCTTTTCCTTTTTAATGGGGGGGACAACGCATGCAGCAAGGTGAGGCATAAGCCAACTGCACTGTTACAGAAAGTCACACCAGTCTACGTAGGCATCTTTTCGTCCCTGACAAAACCCACTCTCATTAACAACCTGCATGAGTGAGAGCCAGGGTCAGAGGTGCAGAAGGAGCTGAGCACCAGGGGACTAAAGCCGGTTTTCTGGCCTGACCCCGGTCCTCCAGGTTTGGCCGTGGCGAGCTGCGGAGCGAGGGACGGCTCCTCCCAGGTAGCTGCCAGGATGCCCCACGTGGTACTTCCCCCAGACCCTATGGAGTCATCTGCATCTCCTGCACAGACCCCAAGGAGAAAATATTTATAGCTCTGGGTGGTGACTTTGGAAATTTTCTTTCCAATTTATGTGGAAGGAAATCCGATGAATTTTACTTCACCGCACTTCACTTCCTTTGGAACAAGGCATATCTTCATTCTTTAATGTTCTATAAAAACTGTCTGAATTTTATTTAAATTGGTTATGAATGCCAGTTTCATAAAGCAAAGCCACGATTCTCAACTGGTTTTCTTTCCAAGGGATACAAACCTGCTTTTTTTTTTTCAGTTTTATAGAGGTTTGGGTGGGGGGATGGCTGACCATTTTTTTCAAGATTTTTTACTTTAAAATTTATTGAAATAGTTATTAAGAATTAGCCTGCTAAAAAATGCGTTTTCAGCTAACAGTTTCTTAACTTTTTACTTGTTTAAAGTCCCGGTCAATAAAAAGATTGGTATTTTTTTAAAATTATTTTTGCAAAAGCCATTTTTCAATGAGAACATTTTTAATATGAAAATTATAACTTCAGTAAACACATCAAATGAGGAAAGCAAAGAGTAAAAACAGAGTAATACAACACAGTATTGCAGTGAGGAGAAATTAAGGTTGGAGAAATTATTCAGGTCACCAGTAATTGCACATTTATTAATAAAAATATTAATGCTTGTTCTGGGGAGGAAGATGACAGAATTGGAGCTGTAATGGGATTTTAATTATTGTCCTTTTTAAAAAATGCATTTTGCTTCTTTTTTGAAATAATAATAATAATAATGGTGGTGTTAAAAACTAGAAAACATGTCTCCTCCTTTGGAAAGGAAGGCAAGTTTGTGCTCACTAAGTGTCAAGTGTCACATCCTAAAATAATGTTCCTGTATGAAGGAAAATGCTAAACTAGAGACACTGGGGCGAAATTGCTTGCTATTTCTTGCGTACTCGAGGCAAGTGTTGTGGGAAAGGGGATACGACTTGCTCTCGGCTCTGGGAGGCCAAACACCCACCGTCGGTAGCCGTGGTCCTTCCCAAATCTGCCCCGTTCCCATTGCCCATCTTCCCGTGCCGCCCACCCCTCTCACTGTCACACCTTTTATTCCATCTCTTCAGCTCCCTGAATCATCTCCCTTAATTCGGTTCACTGGACTGATAAGGCGGGGATTATGTAGAGCTACTGGGGCTACCAGCCTGCTTGTGCGGGAAGCCGCATCGCTGGCCACGGGGGAGCTTCGTTACTTTTATCCCCATCTCCTTCCCTTCCTTCCCCCTGCTCCACATGCTCCTGGGGATTTTATACCTTGTATTTTATGTGTCGCTGGGATCTGGCAGAGACTTACCCTCCTTGCTGCTCTCAAGGGTTAATGGCACTCCCCTGCCCACCTCTGCGGGCCCTCCTTAATGCTGTAGATCAGGGTCCCTCACTAACCCTGAATAGAAAAGGAGTGAGGTTTGGGTCTTACTTCCAGTAGACCTGCTATCTCAGACTTGCTACGACAGGGTTGTATTTTCTGCAAGTTCCTACAGCTGGTCTCTGATTGCAGCCTTCAGCTTAAATATTATTAATAAAGATCGTGTTTTCTACACTTGAAATTAGCTACACTATAGCAATTTTTGATCAGAGAGGGGGAAGACGTCTCAAAGCAGTTGTTTGCCTTTTCTTGTCTACAGAATGCAGGGTGCCATTCAGAGCCCACTTAAAGTTAACAGGAGGCATCCTATTGTTTTCACTGGGCATTGGATCCGAGGTTGTGGAGTCCTACACACGGTGTAAGTCAAGAAAAAAAAAAGCGTATTTCTTTAGCGGGATGGTAGTGCAGGACGGGGGAAGGGGAACAGAAGGCCTGAAAGACCAAGGAAATCTCTCAAGACCCCGAGAAGGTCTGCTGTGGCCCCAGGAACAGGACCCAAACCTCCCAGGTCCAGCCTGTGCTGCCGTAACGCAAGCAACTGCCTTCACTTCTATTACGGAGCAGAAAAACATATAATTAAAAAGCAGGGCAAGAAGGACACAGCTCGTGCGCCGGGCAAGACAGTGGATGCATTTGTCCTAAAACAGTAAATAGATCTGTGTAGACAGGCATAGAGCCTATAATGTCCCGGGAACAGCGTATCGCGGGGCGGCTGGCAGGCTGCAGGTCTGTATTTGGTCCTGCATTATGCCAGCGAGATGCCTATCAGGGCGCAGCTGCTGAGGCAGCCCGTGCCCCGCGGGTGCCTACCTGCGCAGGCAGGCAGCGGGCAGGGAGGGTCAGCCGGAGCCTGCCCTCGCGCCCCGTGCTCCAGCGATGGATGTTGGGGCTCCCCTCTATCCCCCGGGCTGCAAATCTGCCTGCGAGCCGAGCGCTGCCTTTTTCAATGCGTTCGCCCCGCGCCCGTGGACTTTAACAGGCTTTAGGAGTGTGCATGAGGTGAACACCACATAGCCCTTCATTCAGCCTGGCAGCAATTAAAGACAAAAAAACCTTTACGATAATTTTGCTTGGTTTGTTACCCTTGCTTGAAAAGAAACAGAATGCAAGTTTTTCGATGGGGTTTTGGGGAGGTTTTCTTTAAAATATTCTGCTAAACTCATGAACAATTTAGTTTTTGAAAATGAAATGTTACAGGCGATTAGTCTATGATATGACCTAAGCCCCACTGTTATTTCAGTCACAAGAAAGGTTGAATTTCATGTGGCCAAGATTACTGAGGTTTTAAGAACATGAGCATCAATTCACTGCTACAATTGCTTTTCTCAATATTTTTGTTTCAGAGCCATAACTGCCATTCTGACAGCTCTCTGTGCCTGATCCAAAGTCCCTGAACCCAATGGCGGGCTCTCCGTCAGCTGTTACGGGTTTTGCACGGCCATTTGCTCGAATCACTGTGTACGCCACTGTGCAGCTGATGGAGCAGTATCAGTTGCTCTCAGACTGCGGCGGCAAACTGAGCAAGAAACTGATGAAATCCATCGGTAAACCACCAAAAAATAGCACCAGCGGTGAGACGCAGCAAACGTCGAGTGATGCTGAAACAGGGGTAGTCACCACCGTGGAGGTTTTAACTTTCGGCAGGGTTGGTACCAGTAGCTCTACGACCTGGAGCTCCACGGGGTGTCACAGGTCTCATCCCCCTCTCCCCTCCTGCCTCTCCAGGGTGGCAAAATCGCCTTCTGACCGCAGGGTCGGTACCTTAAAGGCTAGATGTGGCCCTGCATGCCTCAGAGCTGCTGGGTGGCAGTCCCGCTCCAGCTTTCTGGCTGAAAGCACTGCGCGTCCCAAAGCCTGGGCCAGGGTGAAGGAAGCGCTCTCCCTCTCCCTCTCCTCTGCCGGTTTGCACCTAGCAGGGTGAAGGAAGAGCCAGGGAGAGCTACAGCAGGAACAGCCTTTGCTTCCTCTCTCCTCTCTGCTAGGAATAAGGAGGCAGCACGGGAGACAAAAAGGGGGGAAAGGCAAAAGAGGGGATGAGCAAAGCTATCTTCCCCAAATTCAGTCCTCCTTTGAGGGCACTGCGGTTATAAATGGACTGATGGGTATTTCCTTTTAATGCTGAAGCATTAACAGAGACCGGTTTTGCTTGACACTGAGGCACAGGAAACAGGCCAGGTACCTTAAAAAACCAGAATCTAAACCTCACTTTCTGAAACCAAAACTCTCATGGCCTCCAAAGGATACCGATATGCATATTTGCATTTAACTTGACTATGACTACAAAACCTACTGGCCTCACCTACCGGCCTCATCTGATCACAAATATTCTCAGTGCTTTTTAAAATCAGTCTTGTAGGTAGGCAATCTTTCCCGCATTCCAGAACCGTAATGCTGCGGTTAACCTGCCTGCATCCCTGCTGCCCTGTCCAGACGCCCCACGTGTGCCATGCTTCCTGACCCTGCCTCTAGTGCTGGAACAGCAGGGCAAAGCATCAGCTGTAGCTCCGGCTTCTCTCAGCCATGCCGTAGCCTCCCCAAAGGCCTTTTGCTTGTCGGAGAACTTTTTGCATTTCATGTTTCAGTTGTAGATGTGTTTTCAGAGCTTTCTCTGCCTCTTTTTGTTAGTGATTAAAGATAACTGGCTGTAGGTGAGTTTGCATTAAATCCAATAACAAGCATGTTTTATTTTGTGTCTTTTACACAACGGCTCCCAAGCATGAGAGCTACCTTATAATGCATCGCATACTGGAGTCAAGAATTTATCCTCCCAGAGCAGAACTACTAGGAGCAGACTATTTGATTACAAAGAGAAAAAGATCATAATTTTACTGCAGGAAAACCGTGGATCACAGCTGGGTGTGGGACTGGAAATGAATTTTTTTTTCAGGGTGTTTATGTTTTGTTTGGTTATTTGTTTGCTTTACATATAATCCCATAGTAGTGGGTGGTACTCAGATCATCTCCATAAACAAATGAACTGGAAAGCAACCTGGCATTTAATTTCCTTAACCCATCAAACCTCCTTTGCTCATACAGCAGCACACCAATCTGAAACCTTGACTCGCTATTCTGGGTAACTGGCGGCGGGGGGAAGGACAAACTGTTGGTTTTTCTTTCCCACTTTTGTTAAAAGGCATCCAAGCATGGCTCTTCCTACCCTGACTAACCTGGGTAGGTGCCAGATGGATTTTTCCTTTCTCTAGGCAATGGCTCAGGAATTTCAGCCGGCTAGAGCTGAGGCTGTGGGCTTTTCACTGGCCTTTTCACTCTAGCCTACCCTTTCTCCGCAGTTAATCCCATCTCTCTCCCCACATCCACTATTAGTCGGACTGTAGTGCTCCTTGACAATAAGCTTCCAGAGGACTAAATTCTGCCTTTTCCTTGTGGAAACAAAGAGATGTGCCTGGAAGAAAAGCTTCCAGCCACTCGTGGAATAAGAAATTAAAATCCTGAGGCAGCGCCTATGGGAGAAGAGTGGACAGCTGGCCAAGACAGCATGCTGGCCTGGCTCTTTAAAAATAAATTTGTTTTATGTAGTTCCCAGTATTTATCATGAGTAGCTAAACTTAAGAAAACATGATTCCAAAAATACTGAAAAGTTCACGAGGAAAATTTGTTGTCCTCCTTGACTAGAGCATCCTAACCACTTTGTTTTGTACAACAACCGGCATGACACACAACAACATATCTGGACTTACCGCGGGAAATGAATACCCTAACCTAATCCTGTAACTGCATAATGGCTTTCTACACCAACCAAAATCTTTAATTGTCACCGCTTTTCTTCATGCGCAGAACTACCGTAAGCACTCAGGGGTTTCTTTTGCCTAAATTTTACCTCTTTCTTCCTCCTATTTCCTTTCAAGCTCTTTCTCTCAAAAAAAAACCCCCAAATAGCTGAATTGTACCTCACTAACCAAAATATCTTCTCTTCTGAGGAGCAAGCAATGAAGAAAGCATACAATTTGTAACACCGTATGTCACTACGCTTTCAAATCTCTGCAGGTACTGAGGAGTTAAAGCTCGCCATGCGTGCCTGTGACCTGTTAAGGATGTTAAGATTCCGCCAGTGTAGCGCGGCTCCTGCGGGAGAGCCCTGGCACGCAGACCCAGCAGCAGCGCCCCAGACCCGGGATCCCGCCCGGCAGCACCCTCCCAGCACGAGCATTTCCCAAACAGAGGAGCCTGCACTTGCCGGAACAAACCTTGCTGGAGAACGGCAGCTGAACCCTAAAGCAAAGAAAGCCCTTTTGAGCCGAAGCCTCCAATTTCGCCTGACAGGCTATTACAGTACTTATTCTCAACTGCACTGAGAAAACTCCAAGGATTTCCCGATTCTCAAAATCATAAACAAGTTTCAGTTTCTCTTTCATTTAAAAAATCTCACCTTTTCGCTCAGCCGGCATCTGACTTGCACTGTTAAGACTCTGGGTAAGTTTTTACCCTTGGGAAAATATTTTTAAGAGGAAGCAGCTGTCCCCACTCCTTTCTTTCATTCCCCGCCGCCTCCCCACTGCCCTCCCCTCCCCCAAGGAGACAATTCCTAGCACAAACGTAGGAATACTGACTAGCCTTTAGGAGAAAGATGCTGTCTTAATGGCCAGTTCCTGTGAAATTCCCTTTACTCTCGAGCACATTTTAATATAGCATTGTTTCCCAAAAAGTAAAAATATAGAAGGAAAACCACTACCTCTCTGTGAAACATGTAGCATCTTCGAGAATAATAACACTAGTTCCCTCCCCACCAAAGCCTAGGCCCAGCATCATATTTTCACGGAAAGTTCCTAAAATACATCTTTAAAGATAGCAGAGGTACATATCCATTATTTGTCTACTTTTTTTTTCACATACAAATTTAGTACAGATTACATCCCTGCCAATTTTGTTTCCAATAGCATAGGAAAAATAAAACTATGACAAATTGCTTTTATTACTTCCTTAAACAAGAACTGAAACTTGTCCAAAAAAGCACATGAAACACTAACTTGGATGACTTGAGCTTTTGCCAGGTACAGAAGTGATATAATAAAACAAAAACTTAAATGCATATTAATAGAGAAATAATTAACTGGGCATTAAAAGAACGCTTTATTTTAATAGCATAAAAGGGGTTAATTGGGTCATTGATTGCTTGCACTAAAAATAAAGCAGATTTTCAAGTGAAATAATACGTAACTTATTTTATATCGTGTTGTCTCCCCACTCTAGTCCTGAACTCCTCCAACACCAAGAAGCCCTATTGACTTCGGGGGCATCTGTGTGTGCTGTGATGGTTCATCAGACCTGATTTGACCAGCGGCACAGTAATTAAGCACGGCCTTGAAGAAACAGTTTCACTTATTTGGCACAAGAATTGTGACTGCACTGGGGAATCGCTTTTTGTGTTTGTCTAGTTTCCTCCCCTAAGCCTGCTGCCCCTGAAACCAACGGCAACTTTGCAAAGGGTTTAAGAGGAAGGAAGACCAGGTCTTATGGGTCACGTCGCTTTTTGCTGGGGAAATTATACTGGGAATGCACTGACCTTTCCAAGTGATACCCGTGACTCTAAAAAGCATTGTCGTTACCTAACTGGGGGTTGGCTCAGGACAGGGGATGCCTGGGGGGTAGGTGACCCTAGGAGCCCACTAGTACCAGTGCCGGAAGCGGGGACTGGCCACCACCTCTGGGCTGCCGCCCTCCAGTCTGGCCTTCTCTGATCAACTGATTGAACCTGGAGGCCGGCTTTGGCACGGGGTTACGTCGGCTCATCAGCTCGACTTTGCTGGATGCTGCACCTGGGACACCCAGATTAGCGTTTGGCCCTGCGTCCTCTACGGGGGAGGCAGACGTGGGTTTTATTGCAGAGGAAACACAGCTTGCTCCTCCACCGCCGCCCCCCTCTTCTATAGCTATAATGAGAAAAAAGGTGGTGGTGTTTCAAAATATAACCCTGTGTTCTGACTCTCCACAAATATTTCCATTTAGCCAAACGATACATTTTACTTAAGTGCGGCCGAGAAGAAAGGCGAATGTGAGGGAGATCTACCAATTCATCTAACACTCGCTTTTCGAAAGCCATGTGTGAATCTCTCTTGAATGTATTACAATTCATTCTCTGTTTACTTTAGGCAAACAGAAAAACTCATCATGGAGCACTCATTTTCGCAAGCTAATCAAGAACATTAGGTCCCAACAGATTTTACTTAAGTGCGGCCGAGAAGAAAGGCGAATGTGAGGGAGATCTACCAATTCATCTAACACTCGCTTTTCGAAAGCCATGTGTGAATCTCTCTTGAATGTATTACAATTCATTCTCTGTTTACTTTAGGCAAACAGAAAAACTCATCATGGAGCACTCATTTTCGCAAGCTAATCAAGAACATTAGGTCCCAACAGATTCATTGAAATATAATTTTGCTTTTAATCTTGCCTAGCTGCAAATACTAAAATGAACAGCGAATTAACCCTGCCTTGGAACAGAGATCCTTTCACAGCTGATATCATCTCTCTTACGGCTTGTAAACACTCCAGGCTCCCTGTATGTGCTTTTCTGGCTTTCGCTCTTTCCCCGCAGCAGAGGAGAGGAGAGGAGGGGAGAGGAGAGCAGTGGAGAGGAGTGGAGAGGAGAGGATGCTCCCGCCTGCATGCAGCTAGGAAGGGGAGGAACAGGCGAGCTCTAAAGGGAGTACTGTGTGTCAGCAGAACGAAACACGGCGCCGCCGCCCGAAAACAAGGCAGAGCTAAAAGGTGGATGGGAGAGTGAGTTTTGGGGTGCCTCGGAGCGGGGTGGGGGGGGCTTTTCGTGCATCACCAGCTACTCCCTGCATGGCTCTCCCTGATTTACCGTGCGAGACAAGGTAGTACGACAAGGCCATTCACGTGCTGTCATCAAATATAAGAGATTTTTCAAGCAATTTGAGATCTTAAATTGTTCACGGATAGCAGAACTAGCATTAGAATGCTAAACAGGAGAAAAAAAAAAACTATCATATTTCATAATGTATGTCATAATGAACAAAAGCCTTTCAAAAAAAAACGGTTTTCACTGTGCTAAAGTAACAATCTAGACTTGTTGTAAGTATGTTATTCTTACAAGTAGTTCGCAGTTATTCTTGAAGGCAAGTCTTGGAGTTTCCTTAGCATAGTGCTGCTGGGGAAAATTTTCAGCATGTCCATCTTCATCTCTAGCCTGAAGGGAAATATAATGGCCTATTTAGGGACTTACAAATAATGGAAGGAAAAAAAATAGCTAAAAGCATAACAGCTCAGATCATTAAAACAGACGGGAATCCCAAAATACAACATTATTAAAAAGTTTGTTTAAATACGCAGTACACCTTTTAGATACGAGAACTTGGGATGCTGTTTTCTTACATAGCTTAGGTTGAACATGCAAATTCATTGCATTGCAAATAATTAGAACAACAAAAGACAAACCCAAAATGAAATATTTGAGCTGGAAACTGTGAGTAACTCAGGGTTTCAGTTTACTCCATTGCATTTTTAAGGATTACATTACATACGTATTCGTTTAAACTTTTTGACATGCTTAAGCAATCCCTAGATAATGTACTTGTATTTTCAGTTTAACAGCAAGGCCAAAAAAAATAAATAAGTTTTCATACTCATAATTTACATGTAATACTATTATAGATAAATGGATTCCCCCTCCATGTTTAAGTGAAGCTTTGAAAGGAGCAATCATCTAGTGAGAACAATGATCCTTCAGTCAAATGCGGTCAAAATATTTAACGACAAAGATGCATTAAAAGTTACCGGGTATTTGGAACTACGCTGTTAATTAAGAAAGCTGAAGTTTAAATGGAGACATTACCAGAGCCCATTAGCAATCCTGCTTGCATATAGTATTTTTCCCTTCTCATCTACAGCGTTTTCTGCTTTCGAGTTAAAGCAAAAGGGAGAAGCAGGTGAAAGGAGGAGTGTCAGCAATACACTCATTACACTGTTCATTTGGGTGACACTTGCACTCCGTTCCGCTCCATCTCATCTGATCCCTGACTGTTCGCTCTCTCCCTCTCGCAGCCTCCCGAAATTCACAGCTGAGCTGTCTCCCTCACATATGGCTTGCATATAATTATGCACATTCCATTTTACACTGCATTAAAATGATGAGCTCCTGGCTCCCTGCCAACCTATTTAAATCAGCCCCTGCCCGAAGAAGCCGGGCAGAGGAGGAGGGCAGAGGGGGGGTGTCTGGGGAGGGGGGGGCGAGGGGAGCGGGCAGAG
>NW_009188225.1:0-23352 GCF_000690835.1 Fulmarus glacialis | reverse complement strand
TACTGTCCTGGTTTCGGCTGGGATAGGCTAAAAGATTTCATTCTTGGGGCAAGCATGAGGCTTTGGCTTAAGCTGCCCAAGCTCATTGCCCCGGCCGGGGAGCGGAGCCTGCAGGGCACGGACCCATCTGCACACAGACCCCGCAGAGTCCTCCCAACCCCAACACCTGCATCAGCCAGTGATAGATTCACAGCTTTAAATCTGAATTTCCTTGCTTTGGGCACTTTTAAATTAAAGTGGTAATGTGCTTTAAATCCTGTTTCCCTGCTTTTTCACTACACTCTTCAATCCTTTCCTCCAGAAACTAATCAAGATGTCTCAGACTCACTTATAGTCTCTGCTCCAGCCACCTTCCCTGGTAACTTATTCCATATGTCTGTGATCCTTTGCAAGACACAGCTCCACCTTAATTCCCTATTTACTTCCACTTTCCCAACGTGCTGTTACACCCCTGGCGCTTAAATCCCCTCCACTTCCCCGTTGCATCTCCAGTAGTGATAATTATTCGTACAGAACATCACATCATCAAGCTGGCAAACGTTACCTACCTTTGACTAACGTACACATCTCAGCAGTGCTGCCTGCTCTCTGCTAACGGGGCATTGCAAACCCATCCTGATGCACAATAAAGTGCTTATTGGAAACCCTTGAGAAATGACCACCCCTCCATTAACAGTCCAAACAAGCAGCGTTGCATGTGTACAGCCTCACTTGTATGTATGTGTCTATGCTGCCATGAAACTTCTGGGACGCAGCAGACTTGCAAGAACAAGAGAGTAGGAATCTCGAGGCATTTGACCTCCTTGATCACTGTTTCTGACAGATATTCCCACTGACATCTCCCTTGTCCAGAGCGGGCGTTGGGATGGGATCCGTGTTACCAGCAGAGCAAGCACCAGCCCGCGGCTGTGCATAATACAGCAAACTGCCAGGCTCCATGTTTGTGTCCCACAAAGAGAAAGGCGGGGAGGGAAGAGGCACAGGAGATGGTTTTAAATGGAGATGATGAAAAGCCACATAAATTGAAGCACACCATCACTGTTGGTTCCTTCCAGAGGGACCACTAACACCCAACAGCATCGCGGCCGTATGCCATCTGCAAGCAGCAAACACTCGCATTCGCTCTGGTGCAAGAAAATTCAGTCTCAGCTCTTGCTTCTCATTGGTGTTGAGTCCAACCTGACCTAAAGGCATTTTGCGTGCTCATGTTTTACAGGAGGAACACCAGCCGTAAATGGATAATGACATTTCCATGCTGCTTTTAGCACCAGCCCTCCAAGTGCCAGCTGCAGCCGCACAGAGCTGCAGTAAAACAGCAGCAGCTCACGCTTCCAGGTAGGGTTCCCTCGCATGACTTTCCCCGCTAACTTCACCTGCGGCAGCAATCCAGGCCGTGCACGGCTGATATGCACTCATTAAAAACCTTCAAGCATATTTCAAATATCTCCAAACCTGAAATAACACAGAGCGGGAGAGACAGCACACGTGCAAACACTATCACGCACCCCCATAAAAACCACTCATGTCTCCTCCACTCAAAGCTGCCCGCTATTTAACGCTCTCCCCAGTTAAGCCACAGATGTAACGATACAAGGACAGATCCTGGCACGGAGCTGGGCAGGCCTGAACCCGGCTGTGCATGATTTTGGCAGCACCACGCCCAAGCGGGAAGGGGCCCCAGCACCTCGCTGGGACTGGCCCAGCATCCTCTGCTGGACGGGGCTCCCACATCCTCGCTCCTGCTCTGCTGTGCTCATCCCAGTGTCTCCCCTGGCCCAGTTTGGGACCTGTTTCCCCATCCCAGTCCCTAAGTCATATTTTCTGTCCCCAGCAACGGGGCAGTTTTTACAGGGAACTCGCTGCTTGCTTTGCTTTTTGACCTGATAAGTCCTTGACCTCTCCCATCATTACCACCACACTTCACCAGCTCCAGTTGGAAGAGGCAATACGATGCCAAGAGTTAGACCTGAACTCATTATGCACCCTGTTTATACCCGCTTTATCGACAGAAAGGTGTGCTGATAGGAGGGAACAGCCCCATATCTAACTGCCTCTTGTCAAAAAGCCCCTCTGGTGTGAGACTGGAGGAGCTGTGTGTAACAAGCAGAGGCAACCCTTGGGAATAATCGGTGAGGAAATCATAAAAGTCACGTCTACGGTCAAAAGCATCAGCCTTTGCAAGTCAAGATTCAGCTTGATGCTCGCCAAGATGCAGCCTGAGCTCCTCCGCAGCGCAGCGTGGCACCACACTGCAAGCCGGACGGGGGGTAATAAAGCTCATGCAACACAGGAAACCCCACGGCAGAGAAATCAGGAGATGTCCCTGACACCCAGCACTGCTACCCCTTACCCACCGAGGCTGGCTGCAGGGGGCTCGAGGATGAACCTTGTCTAGGGTTCTTCCCAAAATCTAGTTAAATCACTTTCCTGAACTTCTATCCCTTTACACATGTTTTCCCAGTTACTAAGTTTTATCAGTGTTACTATAGTTACGCACACAGGTGTTGACGAAAATCAAATTCTCACATTTCTGAGCAAGTATGCATGCAATGTTTCTTAGATACTCAACTAATGAAGAAACAGAAACTATATTTTATGGTTTACATATGCAATCACTAATGACTTTCAGAATCCAAAGAGCTACTATGAAGTTTCAGCAACACAGTGTTAGCAATTCATCAGCTCACAGCTATTCCCCAGCCTGCCCCCAATACAGGCAGGGCAGGCATTTGGATTCCCCCAGCATACGGTTTTCACCTGCAGCAGGTAATTACACAGAATATATGAACTTGACAAAGTTGTCATCTACTTTCAAGTCTTTTGCAAAAAAAGATCGGGACTAACATTTGCTGGATGGTGTATTAGCCGCAAATTGTATTTTCTGATAAAGGAGAGCTCATGAGCAATGCTGCTGCCTATCACAAAAAAAAACCCAAAACAAATCAGAAACTTGCCCACCAGAAACTTGCCCAAATCAGAAACTAGGTAAAGCCCACGGCCTCACCTAGTGCAGCACAAGATCACACAATTAAAGCAGAAGCTGCCCCCAACAGCCCAGCCAGAGCACGAAGCCCAGACAGCACAAATGTCACTTGGGTTTGAAAATCCACAAGATGCAGGGAAGATGCTGCTCCACCGAACCGGAGAAGCACAGCTACTTCTCCAACGAGTCCCATTACTGGGGATCAGGCGATTATAAAAATCTGCAGTTTGACTAAATGGCTGCCAGGAGCTGAGAGCTCCCCAGGACCCCCAGCCTGCAGTGAGGGGCTCAGAGAAGAGGCTGATGCAGCCTGGGGAGCTGGGCCAGCAGCCCCACCGTCCTCAAACCCATCAAACGCACCAAGTCTAACCGCAGCTCTACAGGGAAAGGAGCAGCTGGAAAACAAACTCTGTCTGCTGAAATGTATATATATATACTTGAGAGAGGGCCGAGGCTTTGAGAGCACAGCATCGTGCCTTCGATATCTCCCCAGGTAGCTGCAGATGTCAAAACACCTAATTACCACCAGGCAACACTGCCGAGCAAAGCACCTTCCTGACAGCATGGGCTGCTCCTTTCAGCAAGTCACCGCCATTTGGCTAATGTCCTTCGTTAATGCCTGACAGGCTGAGCACGCGCCTTTGCTTACCCACCTCTTGACTCTTGTGGAAACACAAAACAATGCTTTGCATCTTCCAAGCTTCAAGAAATCAGAGTGACAGAGAGACACGAGCAAAACGACGAAGACATCAAGTCACCAAGCACTTCTGAGGCAAATCAGCCCCGTAAACGTCTGTTTGCATCACTTATTTCCTAACAAGCTGCTCGCTCACACAAATGGACCGCTATTCTGTTGCCTGTGCATGTTCTAAGAAGCATCCGTCTTTACATCCTGCACTAATGGATTATTAGGAACATCAAACATATAGATTGAATCACATAATTACGCCTTTTAAAAAGTCAGCAATATTTGAGATCAGCCCAGCACTTGCTGCCAATCAAACCCTAGAAGCAGAGCCTGCCTGTGCTCCTCACCTTCTGCAAGTACGCAGCTGGGATTATTTTACTTGTCATACGCTGTATCTCCCCGAAGAAAGCCCAGCCAGCCCCCAGGAAGGCATGCACAATAAAGCAAGATCTGGACATGATTTTCGGGGGGGAGGATTAGCCAGGAAACAGCAAGGCTCCCTTACACCAGTCCGGAGCTGGACATCAGTACTCACATGCTTCAGCAGCAAACATTTGGTTAAGAGAGGACAAAACAGGACCGTGCTGAGGATGCTGCTGAGTGTCAGGAGCAACGATCACCTTGTAAGCAGGAGAGAGATTAACAGGGAGACACAAAAGAAAAGGCAGCAGCAAAGCAAGGGAGCAGGCAGAGTGCATTCGTGAGCTTCACGAGCTGCTCAGATGTCTTCCACCAGCTCTGTGGGTTTCTATGGTTTACGTGGTAGAAAGTAAAAAGACATACTGCTGCTCCAATGCTCCTTAACTAGGAGGTTGTAAACAAGCGCGTGGGGTGATAGGATATGGGAAGCTTTTGAGAAGGTGGTTAATGTGCGCTGGGGAGATGGATGGCAACAATCATGCCAATTCAGGTTAGGAAATAACGTGCTTTAGGTCCAGCCTCCCTTCTTTACAGTCAGGTTTATTTTGTATCCAGCAGCTTACTGGGCTTGATCTTCTCTTCCTTCACAGGCTGATACAAGAGGGGCTGCAATGGGCATCGGCACCACATTCGTTGTGGTAGGAATTCCTAGTGCTTCAGTGCGAAGTCTCTGGTTGCTAGAGCTCTGCATGGAAAAAGTTCCCAAATATGATACGCTGAACAGGAAAAAAAAAAAAGGGGGGGCTGACAAGTGAAATCGATCCCCAGGTACTGTTCATGATACAGGAACCGACTGCAGAAAACAGGAGAGCTATGGGGTAAGAACCTGAAGTCTTCACTGGGAGCCATCACATCGCAAAAGAGAAACAAGCTTGCCCATCTAAGGTGCGTTTCGAACCCGCACATGGCACTGCTCCCCTAACATCCAGCACAAGGTGAGAAAAACCAAGCTGACCTGAGAGAATGCCATTTGCTTGGAGGATGGCATTTTACAAGGAAAGCCTTATCCCAACCAGCTAGAAGAGTCCCCGGAGAACTGTGCGGGAAAGTCGAACTTTCCTTCTGCGTAAGATATAGCCATTGCCAATCCCACCCCTGGGGAAAAAAAAAACTTCTTTCAGTCCACATTTGTGCACATGCTTCAGCTCCTGTCCAGACCAGGGAAGAAATCAAAGATGGCCTGTGAGCAGGTGCACCTGCGCTCCAGGAGGATGCTTCGGTTTCACGCATTAAACTCGCTTCCCGGTGCCTGCAAGCGTCATTACCCCAGCCGAGAAGGAAACGTACATGTGTTCGGGCCCCAAAACATTAAAGATACCATCAATCACCGATTTCCACTTGCTTTTATAGATCCCCATTTAATGACCTTTCCATGTTTTCCTCTCCCATGCCTGTTACTTTTACATCAGTAACCCAGACAGACAAGGGACTCGAGGGGCGGCATCTCTTCTGCAGAGGGCTCTCCCTAAAATAACAGGAGAGTTATTACTCTCCAGATAAAACGGAGAAGCAGTACAGAGATAAAAGTAACAAAGATGTTTGTTGAGCATGGTTTTCCTTTATAGCCAACCTGTCCCATAATTCAGAATCTATATTACAAATTAGCAGGAACAGAGCAAAGCTCAGAGTCAGACTCCCATTCTAAAAGGAAAGCAGGATACAAACTTGGTGATCCTATAACTTGTCAAGAAGATAGTTTTTTTTACACGTGGTGTCACGGTCTGTTGATTCTTTCTATAATTGGCATCATGACTGAGAAGCATTTCCGAAGCTGAGAAGCATCAAAACCACCGGAATCAGCCTCCATCCATCGGGGACAAAGGGGCTACGCTGACATTTTCACCAAATGTCATTGGTGATAAATGGCCCAAATAATACATTCACAATGAGGTTCCTGAAAACAAACAAACAAACAAAAAAAACCCTCCCCAAAAAACCAAACCCCCCCCACCCAGAACCAAGCCCCGCCAAGCCCTGCAGTCAAAGCGAAGTCTAACGTGCATTTAGGGCAACTTGCATCTTGGACTTCACCAGTTCAGAAGATTAACAGGTCACCTCGTGGGATCTTATCTGGCAAGATGGGGAACACTCTCAGCTCCTCCTGCATCACTGCACAGGGGTCCTGCAGGGACCGGGCCCCCGTGGGTCACCCACACAGGTCCCCATGACTGTCGTTAAAGGCCAGCCAGTGCTGTGTTACTGCACTCACAAACCTTTAACAACTTAGACCTTTGCTGCCCTCAAAAATGTAATGAAAAAACCACGCAGGCCAGCTACTAAAGTGCTTATCATTCTGTGCTTAAAGGAAAGGACAGGAAATTTAATTTGTAATAAAACATGGATGGATATTTCTGGCAGGTTAGCAGCCTTCAACTGTGTTCCCTAAACAGTTGCTTAAAATACTTGAAAATTACTGTAAAAACCATGCCTCAATAGTGGCTGGTGTGTTAAGTTTTAAGCGCTGCTTTAAACCTGTAGAAATCCTTCCTCAGGTGGAGAGGAGCTTCCCTCGGGACTGCAACCTCCCCACATCCATCCCATGGCTCAAGGACACGTGGCTCCAGCCAGCTCGAGAGTAGATGTGACTGGGACTTCCTCCAGCCAACTTTGAAAGATCTCAATTTTAACCAAGTCAACGTGATGTCCAAACGAGAAACGGGAAAGCATCAAGAACAACAGACATTTTATCACAAAAATTTAATACCAAAACCACCCTTAATTTCTCATCCAAAAAAGTTTCAACAGAACCGTTCTCACTAGAGCAACAACACACCCTTCATACCTGTTGCATCAACTGCATGGAGACCCACATCTCATCATCTGTGATGTTCACGTGGACTACAAATTATTGTCCCCAAGGAGCTCTGCACAGAGCCAGCAGCAAGTCAACAGGCCATCTCGTGCAGAAGTGACCCACAGTAGTAAGCACCGTCACAGAGCCAGCCCTGATGCTATGAAGACAGTGCCTCTGCGCAGCAAGAGCCTGCAGTGGTGCCAGCCCTGAAGCACCCGACTGCTTCTCCAGGCTGTGGACTCTGATGCTGCAGCAGAGCCCATGCACAGATTTACAAACTGTTGGTTTAAAGCAGGCCATTTTTAAGGATTATCTTCCATTATTCTCTCCCAAAATCATACACTGCACTTGGCTACCACACGTCCCTTCCAACATCATTTTCCCATAAACAGCACCAAGCTCCGCAGACGCTCCCACTTTCATTTCTTTCCTATCAGCAGTTTTGTTAAGAACCATTCCAGCTTTTTTTCTAATAGCAATTTCCCAGCTGTCCCAGGAAAAGACTCCGCAAAACAGACCACAAGAGCCTAAATACTTTTGCATTTACCTACCTAACTACAACAGCTTGTTTGCTGTGACTGTCCTGACATTATGTGTTCAGCCCAGCACGGAGATCTTCTCGTTAACTCCATCTCCCACTCTTATCCTGGGGACTGTCAAACAAGACCCTCTCTCTACAAGAGTCAGGCTTCCTAAAAGACTGGATTTCTATCATTTAAAGTAAAGTTACAATTACAGATGCATCCAGTAGCCTCCATCCCAGGGTATGGCAGGAGCAGTACGGTAGGATGCTAGAACAGTACCATCCACCTGAACTCCAACCGAAAGCCTTACGGCATTTTAAAAGCATTACAAAGGTGACTTTGTCCCCCAAACCCGTACTGAATATTTTCAACCAGCAGCTGCATTAAAATCTAGGGGATTATCTACACATGCAGATACTGTATAGGGTCATAGAAAGCTGTGCTGGAGTGGACCTTCAGGAGTCATTTTGTCCATCCCCACAGCAGGACCAGATCTATTTAATTAATAATGAGCAAGAATTGCAGGAATTAATAGTCCATCCCCACAGCAGGACCAGATCTATTCAATTAATAATGAGCAAGAATTGCAGCTTAAGGAAGCTGAGCAAAATTTGGCAGTGCTACACAATAGCTATGGCAAAGAAATGAATGCAACATCAAAGAGTGGGTTTTGAAATACCACTTGCACGACATAAGAAAAAGCAAAAATTTCTGCTCTTTCAAGCTGAATTTGCTGAATTAACCGTTGTGGGCTGGGAAGCCACCCGTTGACGCAACAAGTGTACAGCTCACATTTTTCAAGATGATCTACTGCGATAACATGTTCTCCATGAACAAAGTTGCTTTGAAAACAGGTAACACTAAGGTTAACACAAAAAAAGTTTGTCTTCTACTTATTTTATTTTTTTAAAAGCAGGAGGATAATTAAGAGCTTATTGAGCTCGACTACAGATTCAAGCACTTTAAGAGCTGGCATGAGAGGAGAATTTCAGAGCAAATGGACACAGGAATGTCCCACCTGCCTGCAATCTCTTTCTACAGTGATGACCCTCAGCTTAAAGTTTTGGGATGTTTTGAAATGTCCAAAATGCGGATCCAGATGACAGGGTAACGCCCCTGCCACACCTTTATTTTAACAAAGATGTGTCAGTTCCTGATGGATTCTTTACAAGCTACTTGGGAATTTCCACTGGCTATGGGACAGTAATGCAGCAATTGTTCTCTTTGAAAACACAGAGCAGAGAATGACATTTCAATAAAGCACACACAAAGAAAATAACTCGGGGTAAAGCTCCTGGTTCTTGGGAATTACCCACTGGATTCCCAACCATCTTATCAAAAAGCCACAAATGCCCAAGTCTCAGACTTCACTTTTATTCCTTTTCAAGAGCCAATCACAGGAGCAGCACCAACATATCAACACAGATATTCTTATTCCTATGTTTGTCCTCCTTAAAATAAACACTAATAATAAGTTGAAAGATTCTGCAAACCAGAGCATGAAGTGTTTCCTGCTACTTGCTCCTTCCTTGTAACAAGAAAAATTCCTACACCAGAGGACTCCAATGTGTTGGATCAGGGGCAGGTTTTCTGCTAGGATGAGATCCTCCTTTTGCTGTCACCTCAAAAGGACAAAAATGCAAAGTCCCACTTACCGCTCCAAGCATGATCCTGAAAATCAGCCACCGAAAGCCCCAGATGATGATCCTGGAAGGAGGAGTGTGCCGGGGCAGGCGGGAGAGGGTCCAGAGTGGGCAGAGGAATATCCCCAGGAACCCTGTTTCCAGCAGCTGCGATTCCCATCCTGTAGTGCCAACATGTGAGAAATGAAAAAGAAAGTAGTTATTGTAAAAGTCCTGTAAGTTATCCTTTCACAAATTTTAAACACCCAAGAAGAAAAAAAGAAACTGTAATGCTTTTTAAATTTAACTTGGGGGAACTTAGGTACCAACTCTGTCCTAATACACACATCACACACACTGGGAATTGAGATGCTTTAAACTACAGTGTGAATGATGCGTGTCTACGCTTGGTGCAGTTGTGTTGCTCTTCTCCAAAAGTGCACACTGACACTTTTGTTGTTTACAGGGTTATTTTATGCAGCGTGAAGCAATAGAAAAAATAAGAACTTTTATGAAGCAAAGAAAAATGCGATTTAAGTGCCCTGGGAACTGGCAAGGTGACCCAGGCACACAGCTGATCAGTGCCGCTACTGATTCCTGCAGATCAGGGACTGACTGAGCCATTGCCACCAGTCCCACTGACTTTACTGGATTTGTGCCAAAATGGGGCAATCTTTATCTTCAAAAGATGATGATTAAAATCACATTAAGTCTTATTCATCATCTACGTTAACGTGCAACCAGAAGCTTTGAATCTTTAATCATAAAGGAAAACCATAATGAAAAAAGTCCAAACTGCCCATCAAGCCAGTTTTACACATTGCTGGATTTGGCAAAATTACTCTAGATTGAGCACCAGCAGAGCTGAGATCAAAGCACAGCCTTGTAACCACACAGTGAAGCCTGCTACCTGCGATGCCAGACCCTTTGGAGAAGACAGGCTATAACCTACTTCACGACAATCTGCATTTTGCATTTTCTTTTTCCAGCACAGCATAGAGTATAAATATTGAAATGATTATTCAGGAAGAGCCAGAACACAGCAGTGCTGTTTTGACAGGTGAAGTCCAACCTCTACTACGTTTTTAAGTAACAATATACTGATGCCAAAACCAAGTTACTCCAACTTTGTCCTACCTCAAATTAAACCCTCTTACTTACAAATATTTCTGTGCAATACAATTGCACTCTGAAGCCATTTTAAAAAAAAAAAAAAAAAAAAAAAGACACTAAATGGCACACTAGTGGGGTCAATTCCTGAAAACTCAGCAACCTTGTTGGAGCCATTTGAGATGCTGGTATTCCCGTCTACATGTCTACATAAATTAAACCAGTGCCCATGAGTCACTTGTAGCGATGTTCCTTCCCAAGAGGCCCCCAGGCACTTTACTAGTTTTCAAATGGCAGCAACAAAGTTTGGTCCATAACACCTCCTTTCACCCAGCCCAAACAAGGAAACACCTATCAAAGACACTGATTTCTTCCAGCTCCAGTCTGAGACACCCGATTTCACATGAGGTTGAGATTTTTAAAACCCATGATTTGACATTGTCACACAAACAAAACTATGTTGAATTTGCTTTAAAAAATTTGAAGTAGCAGTCATGCAATCTCCTCCTTTTTCTTAATATGCACAAGGTCCTTTAAATCAAAATGTAATGTAGGATTTGGTTTTGGGTTTGTTTTTTTTTTTTCCCAAAAATACTATTATACATCAAACAGCTATTAAAAAATCCCCATTCTCCCTCCATACATCCTGTGGTTTCTAGAACAGATACTCCAACTGCCAAAATTAGTGCTTCTGAGAGGAGAAGCGAAGTATATTGTTATAAAAGCAGCTGCACCAGGAAAGCAATGGCTAATACAAAATGTGAAAGGTTAATTGTTACTAAACCCAGCCACAAATAGCAGTTATGGGTCTAACTGGCACCAAAATGGTAGTATATCTCCTTCGTTTCTGCCTGCACAAGAATCCCACTGTTATCAGCGTTTTCATATGTTAATCACTGTGTTCCCCTGCAGACGTATAGGATGCACACTGGATGGCTGAGCAGGAAGGCGTATGCCTCTACATCTCCAAACAGCCTTTAGATCCCTACGTATGCATTCCCCTTCGAGAGCAGCATTGCCTCTCACCAAGCACGACACATTGGCATTTTTTTTTAATTTTATTTTTAAACAGAACTCCTAGGGAGGTGTTTGCGTGCGTGGAAGGAATGGGCACGAAAGGATCGTGCGATCCCACGTGACACATTTCTTGCGCGTTAAATGGGTTATATGAGCGTGCATCCAGCGTGCAGGGACGCGTGCATGAGGGCGCGTGTGTCCGAAGCGAAGCCGAAGCCTTCCCGGTATGTGCTGGCCTCCAAGGATCATGAGTTCAGCCTGCACCTGTGCTTCTTGTTCCAAAGCGACAAGTTTGAATCCTGGCACCACCACCACCCGGCTGCGAGTCCAACAGCATAATCCAACGTGAACCGTGCCAGCGAGGGGGACAGCTCAGTGCCGTGGCGGGAGGGGAGGACCGGAGTAAACAGTGCTGCCAGCTGTTGGGAGAAACCTCTTAAATTACCCGCTGCTGACAACGGGGGCTGGCAGTGGGTGCAGCTAAGCCGGCACCAAACAGGGTTTAACTGCAAGTGCAGCCAAGGACAAACTACGGTCACAGCACCGTTTCAGAAGTCTCTGTCTAAACCTCCTCGGCTTGCGGCTAAATCCTGTCCAGCTCCGGCTGTTCTGCACCCGTCGACGGCAATGGCAGATTTGCTAGCGCAGATGAAGTGCTGTGCTGTACTTTGCTCTGCTACTGACCTTCATATCAGATCACAGCAAGCTCCTGCTAAAAAACAAGTTAAGATGCAGATATGCACGGAGGGCCTGATTTATTAACAACCCTCTTCCTGATGGACTGAGTCTCCACAGCTGGTAATGCGGTCATGCAGATCAACTTTCCGTACTAGCACACATCACCCGAACAGTCACACACCCTGCCCTCGGCAGCAGAAGCTCTTTCTCCAGCCTCCATCCATCTTCCTTCCACCCCAAGCAGCTCCTCACCCTGGACCCTTCCCTGCGGCAGCCCTCCCGCTCCCGACCCACTGCCAAAGTTGTCACTGCTTTCCCCTCCCCCATTTAGCATGGACTCATCCTGACTGCAACTTGTTATTCCTCTTACAGGCTTCATCATGTGCAAAAAATGTACTGTTTGATGGTACTCCGTAAGCAATGCAAGCACTTGTGATGGTAGGATTATCCAAGATGCTATGTGCATCATGTTTTTGACAAAAAATTACAGCTAAATCATGAGGAGTTTCAAGGACGTGAACACGCTGTTCAACACCACAACTGTATCCACAGTACAGTGTAAAAGGGAGGGCTCTGCTCCATCTCACATTCGCTTTATTGTAAGTTGATATTAGAAAGCAAGATTACAAGATCCATCAACAGAAACCTTGCGTTTCTAACTGCTGACTTACAAACAGTTGTTCATGTCTACCCCTTAAAAGCCTCAGACTCAAAATCCCCTGCAATCTTAGACAGGTTTGAGGCCATAACCATGTGTCTGCTGAACACTGCCGAAGTTTGAGCATTGCCACTTTTCAACACCACTTCCGAGGCTCACAAAGCCCAAACACACCACGACATCTATAAAGAATCAACCAAGTCATCACACCTTAGCAGGGAAGACCTTAGGAATAACTGGTACTTAGCTTCTCCCTAGCCTTAACCTCCTCTTCTTGCTGCCGAGTGGGCAGTGTTGATGAGATGCATTTGCTGCTGCGGCAGAGCCAGGCAAAGGAGCCCAACACAACCGCATCCTCCATCTCCACCAAACATACTGGGAACCACGTACCGAACCCTTCTCCAAGCTGCAGAAATTCCCACCCTCAACATTTTTTAGGACAGTTCTAGCACAGAAAAAACATGGACACGAAGGAAGTCATCTCCGTGACCTGGGCAGACCTAGAGGGGGAATCAAATAATCCCCTGCTTGGGGCTGTGGGGGGGAGGGCAGGCGCTGGGCATCGGGGGCTTTAGGAGCATCCGCACGACAGCCGCCGAGCATCGCACAAACCAAGAAACTAGCAGCAATATGGGAATCAAAGCACCAGTAACGGAGCAAAGATCTCTTGCCTGTAGCGATGCCAATTTATCATGTGCAGCGACATTTCCCAATCCTAGCATTTTTGGAGTGAAACCCATTTTATAAATGGCAGCAAACCCCATGATATTTAGAGGCAATGGGGGCTATCTCAGAAAGGCAGCTCCCATCCTCAAAGCGCCAACCAACACATCCTCACTGCCTGGGCTAAATCTCGGGGCTCACCTCCGCCCCGGTCCCTCCGGCCCCGGCGCACACTGATACTGCTGGGAACGAAAGGGTCACGTTGTTGACCCACCTGCTCCTGTTTTCTTCAGTTGGATCTAGTCAAATTTCAGCAGCTGCAGAGCAGCACAAAGCACCCCATTGTTATCTCCCGCGCAGCCGGAGAGGGAGCCACAGGGGTTTTTTTTTGGGAAAAAAAAAATTTGAAATAAAATAAACTGCCAATGGCGGCTGCACTTGCCCCACACGCGTTTCAAATGTTTGTTACATGCTCCGAACTTGATGCAGCAAAATCCATGGTTTGGCATTTTCTAGAGGTCTCTGCCGGGGCAGGGGAGGAGGAGAAGCGGGGAGGATGTGCCGGGGGGGCAGGAAAGACAGGGAAGGGGAGGAAGCAAAAACAAAACAAAACAAAAAAGCTTTCCTGTTTTCCTTTTAGGGTTTTCAAATGTTCTTCTTCTTCAAAATTAGATAAACCCTCCAATAGTTTAAATTTTCAGCTAGGAAATTTAGCTCAACATCAAGTGATCTCTAGAACCAAAAACCATTTGCTGCTTGAAAGAGGAACTGCGAAAGCCGGCACCGCACGGTCTCACCGAGTCCTTCGGCAGAGACCGTATGCGTTGGCAGGAACATCTGATGCACTGTAGAAAACATTACTGGTGTTTAATGTGTAAAAAACCCAAAAGTCAATTTGGTATGAACGGTCTCCAGAAAAGTCCAAGGCAGTCCCATTATGGCTCCCTATAGAGAGTATTATTTCTAATGGAATACAGATTATATAGCATTATATCATTAAGGTTTCCAATTTTCATCTTTACTATTTACCGTCAAATACCTGATGAAAAAAACAGCCAAGTTATCGCAGCTTGTCCACAGCTACAGAGGAAAGCCAGTGCAACCCCCTCCCACCCAGCCCTGCACGCTGCACCTTCAGCCTTCCCGCATCCCAAACCGGTTTTCTGTTTACATGGACAGTCAGGGAAAAAGCAATGAGGCAGAGAAGGGCAGAAAGCCTTCAGAACTAAATACAAAACAGTCAGGTCCAAAGATAATGAAGTTTCTTATTATCAATTAATCTATTTTTCTGAGAAAAAAAAATCATCTGGTCAAAATCAAAACCCACACCTAGCTATAGCAGAAATAGCTCAGATAAATTATTTTTATTAATTCCCCTTCCTAAAATATGGGATAAGGTGAAACAGCAAACTGTCTCTCTTTGTATATACATACCTACACATAAAATTTATAGAGAGCACGTTTGCATGGCACAGACAAATGCTTCTACAATGTACACGCATTTTATAGCTCGCTCTCTGCAGCCAGCACACAGAGGAGCTGGGGAGCGGACAGTGCAGCTGTCCCCCTATGAATATTGTGTGTCAGGCGCCCCGGCAGCCAAAGCAAGGGAGATACCCAATACGGACTGATTTACTCTGGAATTAGATTAACTGCGCCCGAGCCTCTCCTCCCTACCTCCCTGAAATTTAGTATGATATAATTTAAGCTATAGCGTTAAAACACCTGTTGAAAATAGCATGGGTTATGCTGATGACTACAGGATATTCCGACCAAGGGCTTTAGTTTGCAAATACTCATTGCAACTACCACGTTCAACTGATGCAAACGGACTCGTGTCCAGCAGCGAGCAATATGCTGGGCAATTAGGTGTTTACCTGCTGGTGTGCTCCCACGGGCACTGGCCTGCTTGGCGCTTCTGCACCCACCGCTCATCCCTATCACCTTCCCCATCAGGGTCTCCCCTTCTCCTTCACCCTGCCATCCGTACTCATTTCCCACTCCAGAAACACAGGTCAAATTAGAAAATGCACAGAACTGTACTGATGTATCAATACTTCTTTTAATAAGTACGTATTGCCTTAAAGGAGGACAGCCCAGTCAAACCTAGCCCTCTTTTCCAACTGTGTAAGATAAATCTCAAAAAAAAAAAAACAAAAAACAACCCCAACACACCCATGGGAAATAAATGTTTTTGCTTTTTCCTTACTTTTTTTAACCAAATACTCTGTAAATCATTACATCTTTCATCATTCATAGCAACAACTTCCTCAAAGCAAAGCAAAGTCCTAACTATCCTAAAAAGACCTGCATTGTTTTGAAGTGTCTTGCTAACATGTCCTCTAGTAAGTTAAAATACTGCGCCTGCCAGCTAACTTTTCTATCTCCAGCTTGAAATACTGGCCACACTAAAATCCATGGCAAAACTGTCACCAGTTTCAACTGGGTTTGGCTTTCACGCAGGAGTTTCGCATGTCTCAGCTACCACCTGTTGAAACGTGCTGGTTTTTCCTCTCTGCTGAAGACAAGTGCCAGAGGAGTGGGCTCACCGGTCAGTAAAGAGCATCACAGTGCTGAAGACGACACCAAAAACGCAAGTGAGCAGGATCCATCTGCTGCTGTGCCATTTTAGGTTTAAGGAGAGCAACAGCTAGATGCAAACACCTTAGTCTACAGAGGAAGGAAACCCTTGGAAAGCTGAGGATGTGCAGTGAATCGCTTTAACTCGCTGTGCAGAAGTTCACAGCGTGATCGGTCGTGCTCTGCACCCCAGAAGCACTGGGTGCTCCATGAGGTGTTGCCAGCAGCTGTCCTTCCCCTGTGACATTGCCCCTTTTTGCCTTTTTTCCAGTAATTTTTCCTTTTCCAGAAGGACAACAAATCCATCAGGGGGACAGACTCACTCCCCTCGCTCTCTAGCTTTCCAAATATCAGTAAAAAGTAGAGGCACAAAGAGCACATATGAGAAACGTTCAAGTTTGTGTCAAGTTTTAAAAGTTTCCCAGGGCTCCCGATGGACAGGATTTCTGGCGATTCCTAATGGAAAGACCAGGCCTCTCCGCAGTCACACAGTCAGTCTGTAAACACAAAAACCCTGTTAATAATGTCAGAGAGCATTTCTGAATCTCCTCCATCAGCAGGCAGAGCACGCATGCAAGGCTTAACTTCAAAATAATTTAGGTCTTCCAATCAGGGGGAAAGTGAAGCCCAGGCTTTGGCATTGCACACACCTCAGGAGCACAGCAAAGCTCTCTTTTCAACTGATATAAAGCAGAAAGTTTCAACTTTAAGACTTAAAAATACTGCAGAGCAACAAGAATGCTTCTTTTTGAAGTCACCCCAAAAAACCCCTCCAAATTCCGAGTGCAACAGATGCTGACCTCAGAAGCACATCTGAACTAGGACAGAGAAAGAAGGAGATATACTTTAAAAAGGAAGAAATCGGTCCACCACAGCTCTGAGGAAAAGATAACGAGGAAAGACAATGATTTATTGCTTCTCAACTCGGTGGTGCCTTTCACTTACGGATCCCAGAACAAAGAGATATGACTCGCAAGCCGCCTGCCCCATGGGGTCTTGAGTCTTTTCAGAGTTATGAAAGCCAAAGCCCAGAGGGCTGAAGGACAGCCTTGTCCTGGGCAAGAGCAGATAACCCCACTCCTCCTCTCTCACCCCCAGGACACACTGCTGCCCCGAACACCAATGAGCCCAAGATCTGAACTGGCTTCCCACAGTCAAATTCTGCCACATCCATTTTCCCCAAACACCACCTATATTACATGTTTCAAACTTCTCGCCTGCCAAAGAGATAAGCGACTGGTGATACTTCACATTTCTGCAGCCAACAGAATAGTTCTTGATGTTGTTGGAAGATTTGGAAAAATGTTATCAATAACTTCTGTTCTTAAAGTATAAACCACACAGAAAAAAAAAAATTTAGCATAAAAACTTTTAAAAGCTTCCAAGTGCTCTCCAGGGTAGTCATTAGAAACTACTTAGGTAACAGGAGGGTGATAACAGTGAGTTAATGCAGCGTTAAATTAGCCCTCCTTCCATGCAGAACTTTAAGTGACAGAGGAATCAGTTGGGAGGATTTTTATTTTATTTTTTAAATAATGAAGTTAATGGATTTCCTGTTTTTAGCTCTGTGGGCGGCTGTCATTTTGAGGGATCCGTATATACTGTATTTAATTACTCTGTCTTAAAGTAACGAAAATAATTTCATCTGTGTTCACATGAACTCACGGGCACCAGCATCTCTCAAGCATGGCCATCAAGGCAAGGAGAACATGCAAGCATTGCTGCCTGTCAGCGAGGGGCGTGTTGTCTTTGGAGATGTATAACCACAGCAGCTACTGCTTACTCACTGGACTCGCCAACATCTCAAGCCATCCCTCAAAATCTTCACATGGCCACCAGCCACAAGACCTGTGCTACAAATCTTGGTGAGCTGAGGGGAATGAGCATCAGGAGTGGTTCATAGCCAAGCGATGGCAGTGGCTTCCCAGGGTTCCCCACCATCCTCCTGCGGGCACGGCTGAGGTTGGTGCTGGGTCCCAGGGCGACCCAACAGCAGGTTTAACAGCTCCTCTGGACTCACCTCCCACAGCAGGGGATTCACCCCATTTTCCCCATAACAGATTATTAGGAGCAGGGTCAATGATGGCCACCAATAAATTCGGACAAAGATCAGCAGGATTTAGGCTGGCCACAAAGACGGGGGGAGAAAAAAAAGCTAGGCATCCTGCGACAGTCCACAAACCATGTGCCACACAGAGAACTTCGTAAATGAAATGGGAAGCGATGCAAGGGACTGACTGTGAAACAAGATGTCGAAGAGAGCCGGGAACAAACGCAGAACGAAAGAAGAGGCCAAGGACAAGTCATGCCACCATGACCAGGTGATAGAATCCACTTAGTATCGGTGCCACACGTTGCATTAGGGCACGGCAGCGTGTTCCCACTCAATCAATTCTCAGCGGAAGAAACGAAAGCAGCTTTAAAGGCTTAAAACAAAAAAGCCTGAAGGCAGAGAATAATCCCTGGCTGATGGGAGTTGTCGGAGGGAAGCTTTCCCTGCGAAACCGATAACCTGCCTACTGCGGAGCTCTCTGTTTTCCTTTGAAGCAGCTGGCTCTGGTACTGCTAGAAGCAAGTCTTGATGGATCACTGGTTTGAATCCAATATTGTGATTCCTCCGTTCCCCTGTGCGGAGGGTCAGGTATACACTGCACGTACCAGTGGAGACCATCTACTGCCAGGTTCCCATGGCACTAGGAAAACAAAAGGGAAAATATGTATCATCACTGAAGAACTCTGGTTCCTGGGACAAATAATTATAACCTGGAAGGGATTTTCTTTCCAATTATCCTTTCTGTGCCGATCGCTTTGAAGTCCATGATATAACTAAAAGCCAGTTACAGTTTTCTGGTGAGTTTTCTCTCTGGAAACCCACACTGATCAGATGAAAAGAATACATGACGGCACAACCAAGTGCACAGAGTCAGGAGGTTTTTGCTTAAAAGAAAAGAAGCAAAACCAGAACATACCCCAAAGCACAAGGAAGGCAAAGGCTGAACCCTCACCTACCAAACAAGAACAGTCAGGGTTTGTTCAGGAATCGGTAGTTATTATACACATTCCCGTGACTGGAAAAGCCCGAAATCCACCTCGTGTAAAAATATCCCATTTGCTCAGCTCGGAGCTGGTCTGTACAGAGCTCTGCAAGCGCAGCGCTGTTCTCTGCAGGGAGGTCTACACAGAAATCCTGCAGCACCTTCCCTCCCTGAAGCTAACAGCAATTCAGCAACTGAAATTTCTCAAAGCCCCTTTATTTCAATGAATGGACAAGCAAAGCTTCAGGAGGCTGAAGTGATGGCTCTGAAAGCCTGAGAGAGACGAACCTCAGCTCTCAGCCCTCTTTCACAGAGAAATATATGTTTTCCTCCCAGCATTGATCAAGAGCTGATTGGGTCAGAAGTTCAAGTCTACCCTAACATGACCGAGAGACACCAGAAGGCCACCGCCGTTGCATACAACGCACCCTCCCAGCCCAGCTTGCCTCTCCCAGCAGGGCCTCCCCCCTGCTAGCACCCCCTGCTACTCTGGGGATGGCCCTCTGCTCAGCTTTGGTGGCCGCTGCAGTCACATGGTCACAGGACAAACTGCCCCAAGAGAAGAGGCAGGGAGAAAACCAGTGGAAACGACCACAAATGTTCATTCAGGAAACTTAAGGTCATGCTGGGATCAGCCAGCGGGGACTCTGACACTGCCTTGGGGCTAAAACTCCTGGGAAGGTCATCCTGCAACTTGGCCTTGCTACGGTGGACTCTTTCAGAGATGGAACAGGAGCCTCCAAGCATCTGGGAGAAGTGGCACCTTATTCCCACCTGCAAAGCACTCTGAACCTTGGGAGGACACTGCAACCAAGGACATGAGGGTCCTTTGACTGAGGGAAAGACACCAAGGGCTTTGGAAGGCAAAGCTGAGTTTGAAATAACAAAAAATCCCTTTGGTGCTCGTCTCTTCCAGGTTACATTCCTTCTTACTGTGTTTTTCCTCCTTACTCTCCACGAAGAAAGCCCTACTATGAAGTAGAAAGCCAGCAATTTCCACCTTCTCAAGCAACCTGTTGAACACATTTTACCTTGTTCTTTATGAACAGGACCCCTGCAGTACTGTGCCATGTGCCTGCAGAGCTAAATTGCTAAAAACAGGTGTCTGTTGGGTGTTAAATCTATCTTCAGGCTGCTTTGGCAGCTTAAGAAACCATTAGCAGCTGTTAACATGGTTAGCATGGCAACGTTGAGCCTAACAGCTCAACCAGCCCGCTTTCTTCACCATTTCAAAACTATCATTCCCCACTTGTACACTTGAAGCAAGAACAAATTAAAACCAATACCATGAAGGCACCTGGCAAGCTATTTTGCTAGCAGACAGAAAGCAAGTCTTGAAATAAAAAGCATATTAGACAAATTTTTCCTGCTGTATCATGTGAGATTCCCTTTGCCCTAGAGAGATCACATTTTAGCCTCATGCAAGCACATGTTTTAGCATCAACATTTGCAGGAGATGATAAATACTCACCAAGGGATGACTCCTTCATCGGGCTTCCCCATCAGTTTGAAGTGGACCTCTCATTTAAAATTTTCTCTGCCTCCCTAATTTTTTCCTGAACATAGTGCCTTTAAAACACAGCTTGTATACTGAGTAGGGAAAAAAAGGCTGCATAGTTCATTAACCTCAAGGCAGATATACCCATCCAACACCCCAACAGCCACAGGATCAGAGGAGCAATAACAAAGGTGTAATCTCAAAGGTGATATATGAGAAGACCATGAGCAAGTTATGGCCAACTTTTAGGTTGAACGTGAAAGGCCGTCCTGGTGCAGGAGAGGAAATAGAGGTCCTGTTAGTAAAAAGGAGAGCATGGAGAGTACAACTTTGCATATTAGCTAGCGGGCACGGCACATCGGTTTCCAACGGGCTGTTCTTACCAGTGCATGGGCCAGAGAGACCAGCCACGGTCATGGTCGCACCACTCAACATGACAAACAGTCATCCACGTGCAGTTACACGCAACCCATCATCAGATGCCTACAGAACACACACGCCAAATGCCCAGGAGGCATCACCAGCCCAGTGAACCAGCTGTGGAGCGGGAGCCTGGGGAGAGTCAGCGTTAGCACAGCCTGATCCCACCGACCACGCTCATCCAAGGAAGCGGCAACAGTGTTCAAGCCAAGAGCCATCAGGAGGGAGATGACCACAGGGCCCATTTCCTTCGGCAGTGGCGAACCCCAGAAACTACCTTCACCCACACATGGAGCTTTCAGTTACATCCCTGCACCATCTTTTACACTCAAAACCTTTTAAAAGAGCAGCCAAACAAACAAAAAGCAGGATACTATTTATACAAGACAGCATGAGAAAACCACTACAGTACCTATAATATGAATTTTCTCATTCTAAAAGAGGATTTGCTCTGTCTGGAGTCAAGATTATTTTTCAGGATTACAGTTAGGTAAGAAAATTGATATTGCTGTGTCTTTTAGGACATCCCCTCTGTCCCAGCAGAAGTAAACAAGACTCTCCATTCAGCTACATTACTCTGAAGTAACTCAGCTAACTCTAACGAAGCTTCAGTGATGTAAATCTGCTGTAATTCAGGAATGGTTTAATCCACAGATTTTTCAGCGTGATGAGCTCAGAAGTGGCCAAAATGACTAATGGGACCTCAACACCCACATCTTTAACCTCCAAGAACAAAGGAAGAAAGAGGGAGCAGGAGGAAGGAAGACCAAACACGGATCTCAGGAAATCAAAAAGCTGCTTTCAAAACCCATCCGATTTTAAAAAGATCTGATGGATACGTAGGAGGAAGCAGCAGTTTTTTGGCAATTACGGGACAAATGCCAAAAAGTCAGCTGCGTTAGGAAGTCTTTCTCTCCCTGCACAGTACAAAGAGAGGAGCAAACACACAAACAGGCAGAAATGCTGATGGTCAGAGACCTGAACTATGTGCCAAGTCTTCCGAGTCCCGAAATCTCCCTGTTGATACAAAGAAAGAGATGGTCTAGATCAGCAACCATTTAATTCAGTGCTTGAACAACTAAACTAACATATAACACATTGAAAATTATAAACAATAAAAGAAATCAGAAACACTTCAACATAATTATTTTCAGCAACAGCAAATGGATCTGTAAGCTACTGTTCAGATGTTCAATCAGTCTGCAGGAAACATTAAATCTTCAATGTGACCGACCTACGCTGGCGAATCTGCTGCCACATACAAAGGACAATTTACCAAGACAGCAGAAACAAAACCCACCCACTGTAGAAGCTGGTGTTCTTCCCATGGTTACTCACTTTGAAAAAAAGCCAAAAGTGTCCTTCGGACACCTTTAAAGCCAATCTGTTAATGGATTTCAGAGACAGTGAGGGAAGGAGGACGCAGCCGGCACTGCCCACAGCCAGCACAGGACACAGCCACGCTCAGCCACCTCGAACCAAAACCTGCCATTTCCAGCTTAAACAGAGAAAAGCTAATTAAAATGCTGCAGGCATGATGAGAAGATTTCAGATTATGACCTCTCCACCCCATCCCCCAGAAACAGTTACAATTTTTAAGTAGCATGTCAAATCCATAAAATTTTATCTTTTTTTTTTGCCATAAGGCAGCCCCAAACATTGCCCTAATTTTGCCTTTTCTCTTCCCTCTGCCACAGAAATTCCCCACTGTGATCAAATTACTCATCAGTCTTCACCAGGATACACTGAGAGGAGAGAGAAATAATTGCAAGAGTCTTCAGATCTCAGGTCATTTCTCTAAGCTCTTTTTTCAGCCTGTCCTAATATTTTACTCCCTCTATGAAGTGCGGACGCACAGCAGTTATCCAGAGCAGCTTCCACCCGTGTCAAACACAAGTATACAGAAGCTCAGCTTACGACCTACAAAATAACAGGAGTAAATACCCAATTATAATATGCATCTAAAATATAAATTTAGACTTTAGCTGATAAAAAAGGTAAATATAAATCAGACTTATGTTGAGAAACAGCCAGATGTGGCATGCATTAAGTTTTGCTCTTATTAACATGCCATTCACTATGTTTCCTCGCCACATGTATAGATATTACTTGTTAAACTTGAAAATCTCAGACACTGGGAAGCGAGCCGGAGACAGATACCCTTATTAATCTGAACCAGCAGCTGTGAGAATTACTGTGGATTCCATTTTTAGGAATAAGCAAGTTTCAGAGTGGTAAGAAAACAAAAAGATAAAGCAATACAAAGCAGGGTTATTTATTTTGACAGCTGCGGTTTAGTTGTTTCAACTGTTTATGATGGTTCTAAAAGAAACTCTGAAATCCACTTTGTAAAAATAAGGAAGCCTCGGTAACAGCGGCCGGGCTGCGAGTCCAGAGAGGAGACACGGCCGAACTGCGTGTTTTGGGGTCGGGGACAGCCGTGGGGAAAGGGGGGGACGCAGCAAAGGGCTCCGGTGCCCCCCCGGGCTGCCCGGCGGGGTCTCTGCCACCCCCCCACGCACGGGCAGGCGGACGCGACCCCAAGACCTGCTGCCCGACCCCAAAGTCCCCCCAGTTTTGTCAGGGTAGGTGTTAGTGCTGGTAACCACGGCATTGGGGCACCCGGCTGGCTCCCACAGCTTAAACCCCTACAGGTGTCACC
>NW_009188224.1:0-5047 GCF_000690835.1 Fulmarus glacialis | reverse complement strand
CTTGGGCCTGTAACCCACATAATGTATTCAATCAATTACAGTATTGCTTTCTATTTCTATTCTGAAGTGCTTTCATCTGTGCTGCCACTGAGTATCTTGAAATTGCATGAGTAAATCTGCCAGTGTGATACATAGACCACAGTAGAGCATCCACACCAGGATGACCCTCTCTAGGGGCCCAATCCAAAATCCAGTGCAATCAGCAAAAGGATTCCTGAAGTTTTTGGATTAGACTCTTTTGAGGTACTTGGTCTGTAATGTGTGATGTCATGTTTGTGGTGACAGAGGAGAAATTAGTTTTTCCTTTGAACATTTTTTTTTCACTGTAGGTGGCACCACACAGCATTTTTCATTCGGGGAAGGGATCAACTTCAGCAGTTTTATTATTACAGTGTACACAATTTTCCATAGAACTCCAATACCTTCACAGTGAAAGAAAATTAGATTTCCCACAACTGGTTAGAGCTGTGTGAAACTCAGCACTTTCTATTCAGACACTAGTGCCAAATCCTTTATATAGTTAAACACACAATCGGTTTAATGTAAATTAAAAAAAAAAAAACAAAACAACAACCCAAACAAAAGAAAACCCACTTATGAATTTCCCACAATTTTATCCCCAAACTATAAATCAGTTATTTAGGCATATTATTAGCTAAATCTGGCCCATATTTGAGACCAGCAATTAAAACTTTGCAGAGTTTTATTGCTGGGTTTTATTCTTCAACTGACTGTGGAGCAGTATTCTTTGACATTTCTGTACCTGATTTTCCAGAAGCAAGAAACTCTGCAGGGCTTACTGGTAGTACACTAGATCAAACTGAAAATTATCATTGGTATCAGATGAAAAACTATGTTCACCAAGTGTTAACCTAGGAAATCTGATACTTTTGAAACTTAGGCAAGATATTTTGATCTAGTAACAAAAATCTACATCAAGCTGTAATGTCTTACTTTGAAGAGTCTGTCCTTCCTTCAAATACAGACACAAAGTGCATCTGTCCTCTCTTCCCCCCCCTCCTTGTCCTCTTCATTCCTTTAGTGAGTAAATGTGCATAAACATATTCTTCCTTAAAACATATCGTCTCTCACACCTTCTCTCATACCAGAAGTTTCACACTGGCAGGAAGGCTTTCATACTGAATGCATAACTCTGCTCTAACCCAATGTGGCTGTGTCTTACAGGGCCCAGTAACCGGTTAGGTATTTTTAAGAAAATAGCCCTAATGTGATCAGATTTTATGAAGCGATAAACGGATCAATTTTGTATTAGGGAATAATGTTGTGGAACAGGGCTATACCATGAAGTTACATTATGAATCATAAAATCTCAAACAGTCGCTGCTGTATAGGAAGGCCCAAGCTGTCATCGTTGATGACAGCTGAAGCAATGCTGTTGGCTCTGTTTTCTGCAGTGACTTAAACAAACTTAAACTATATAAATGTGCAGTTCGATTGATTTCCTGTTAAGATAGTACAGTTAAAACTTCTTTAAAAAACCAGCTAAAAACTTACCATAAATCAGCTAAAATGCTGATCATAATACTGTTAACCTACGAAAATCTACAGAAAAGCAACACAACCTATGACCATACAAAATGGCATACACATTAATTTTTAGCTTCATTCCCCAAGGCTAAAGGGTTAATAGCTTAAGTATCATGGAAAAAATGAATTTATTTCTCATCATATTTGATAAAACAAATTGTTATTTCATGCTGATTCTTCTGGCATTTCTGATCTTTCCTGATGTTTTATTTTTCTTTTTAGAAGATATAAAATGTAAATGCTTTAATTCAGTTTTGTTTGAAGATCTCTTACCTTCCTTTCCCCCCAAAATCTCTACTTTGCTTCTGCCGAATGGATATCACCACTAGGTTCTCAAAAGCCACCTTTACTGTGACTGTAATGTGCATCCTGATTTATTTAATTTTTGCATTAACAGCAACAACCTTGGATTAATTTACGTGTATTATTTTACACTTTTTATGTTCCAAATCAACCTGTTTTCTGTGCATGTCCTGGCAGGAGTAGAAACATTAGATGTTGTGTCTGCCAAGGAGTTAATAAGATTTGAATTCCATTTTTAAGTGGTTCTAATGATTTGATGTTTTGATACTTAGAGAGGTGTCTAGTACAAAGCAAATGTTTACCAATTATTACTTTGAAGCTTCATTAGATTTACTAATTCACTGCTGTGATCTGGAGGAATTTGTTCAGGTGTTAACTTCATTTTGGCTCTTGTATTTTTTAGTCACATAGTCCAATTATGTTTTAGAAGACTGCACTTTCTGACTTAACAAAAAAAAACCAAGATAGAAATCAACATAAATAACAAGACTAGTAAGAATTTTTGTGCACATAAGCCTAGTTCAGCTTTTCAACGGTATTTCAAAATAAAATGTGTGAAAATGGAAAAAATGTTAGAGCTGACTGTTAACAAGAATGATTCATTAAAATAATGAATTCGTGACAATATTTGGTTCACTTCTGAAAAGTTTCTACCTGTACAGTTAGACAAAAATAATCCGCAGGGAAATTGATTTGTAGCTTAAAAGTAAAGTATTATTTTCAAAAAGAGAGAGATCTGTTTCCTAAAGCCAGATTCAGTGAGGTACTTAATCCCTTGCATAATTTTCAGCTCATGATTAGTTCTGCTGTAGTTTAATGATTGCAGAATCATGTGACTGAAGTTTAAACACAGGATTGTGTATATTTTTGGTGAATAAAAATCCATCTTTCTGGTTTTTCTTTTAAAAAAAAAACTCAAGCAAGACATTAGTACTCAAGCAAGAGTTCAATCATGCTCTTCTTTTGTACCAAAATAGGAAGTTTGGTGATAACGGAAGCCTCGCCCTGTGTGGCAGGTGCACCCGCCCTGACGAGAGGCCGGGGGCACTAGGGCCACAGCGTCCTCACTTTTCGCGCCCTCACTTTTGCGCCTTTAGGGTGGCGCGTGCCGACGGTCAGGTACACGCTTTCGTCGCGCGTGCAGCTTGGGCGAAAAATGGTGAAGTTAAGGCCCTCAGCCAATCAGAGTTGACCATGGGTCAGGTTCGACTGGGTGTAAATGGAGCGCCGCCGGAAGGCAAGCGGAGGTGGTCCGCTTCGGAGCAGCGGCCGGGGGCTCTCCACGTGGGTCGAGGGCCTCCCAAGGAGACCCCTCGAGGCTGAAAGCCCTCGTCTTATATAGGTGAGTGATTGTGTGCATTTTGGATCCTCGTTTCTAAAGACGGCCGTGTAGTATTAATTCCTCGTACACCATCCTGAACCTGTGTTATTGATGTCGGAGTGTTCAATGATTTTGATAAGCCTCATTTCTAGTTAGTTCTCTGCTAAACAGTTTAGGTTTCAATAAAGTTTGTTTTTTTATTGTATGCCTAATTTGATTTTGTGAGCCTCTGCAACACCCTGTTATGAATTTTACCCAGATTCCACCCCCCACCCCCTGCCCCCCCAGAGTTACAGCCCTTAGAAAACTAAACATCCTAACAAATACTTAATTTTCTCATGAACTACCAAACCCAAAGCTGACTTACCAGTTTTCCTGGCATTGTGATATATCATTGTGTTTTCTAACATAAAGTTAATAAGTAAATAGAGTGTGCAAACACTCAAATAATGTGTGGGTCTGGTAGAGAACTACTTTCCATAAACAGAAGTATACTCCAAATGAATTTTCTTAGTAAACCATTCTAAATAACTAACTACAAGAAATATGACAGTTTGGAAATATTTTTTCACAAAATACTCCATTAAAGAAAGAAAAGTATATCATCTTTTCTTTTCTTTCCTTTTTTTATATATTCTTCTTGCAAATATTTTGATACGGGGTTTATTTTTAAACAGGTAGCTATCAAGAGGACAGTGAAATTCCTTCCAAAGTTTATTTTTATTTAAGAGTACAACTTAGAAATTAAATGCATACTTTTTTTTACAAGAGGCTCAAGCTCTTCATGCTCTAATTATTTTAATGAAGATTTTTCCATTACTACCTGGCTTGCATTTTTGTTTTTCATTTTCATTCACTTTATCTTCTGACAGAGATTTCTTATCTGTTGTTGCACTTATACAAGCTAATAAACTTGTTCGTTTGTAGCCTTTAGAGTGATTTTTCTCCTTTACTGATTTTGTATAAATATATAGACTATACAGATATGGCTTAGATAGATACAGCATAAAATTTCTGATTGGCTGTTTGTATTCACCAGGCAAAGCCACTACTGCTGTGTAGCAAAAAGAACAAAGGTAAGAAACTTCCTTTAAAGTTGACATACTCCTCAAAAAGTCACAGTGGCTTTATTTTTAAAATGTGGGTAAAAAAAAAAAAAAGTGGGACAAAATCAAGAGTCCTGTTCCCATCGTAGTTTATAAATTTTATATTAAACAATCATAAGATAAAAATTATGCTGAAAGTAGTCCTGTGTTTCTCATTTCCTTAACAGAAGCTAAATTGAAAAATAGAAAGTACGGCTTTGAACATTCTCAGGCTGAAAACAGCCTAGATCCTTGTCATGGTTTAACCCGCCAGGCAGCCAAACACCACACAGCTGCTCACTCACTTCTTCCCCCTCCCCCCCGCAGTGGGACAGGGAGAGATTCGGAAGGGTAAGAGTGAGAAAAACTCGTGGGTTGAGATAAAGACAGTTTAACAGAACAGAAAAGGACAAATAATAATAAAAATTTTAAAAATGATAGAATATACAAAATAAGTGATGCATGATGCAATTGCTCACTACCCGATGGTTATGCTGACCGATAACCAAGTAACGATTGCTACTTCCTGGAACATGCCTACCGTTCATATGCCGTCACATGGTATGGAATCCCCTGTTGGCTAGCTGGGCCAGGTGTCCCAGCTATGCTCCCTCCGAGCCTCTTGTACACTTGACAGAGCATGGAAGCTGGATGTCCTTGACTAGCAGGGTACTTAGCAGCAACTAAAAACATCAGTGTGTTATCAACATTCTTTCTTGTCTTTACATATATATACATACACAGATATAATTTCTTTAGTTTATGGACCATCCCTCTAAAATGTCCATTG
>NW_009188223.1:91844-97564 GCF_000690835.1 Fulmarus glacialis | reverse complement strand
AAGAGGAGCGGGGCAGCCCAGCGTGAGGCCGCTGGGTGGGCTCAGCCCTGTCTCGGTCTCCCGCAACAAAAAAGACGAGGAAGCGCTGAGCAAATTCTTCGGGGGAAGCCCGGGCCCTACCGGAGCAAGCAGCAGAGTCTCCCTCAGTTTCAGCAAAGCCCTGATTCTCTTCGTGATCTTAGTTTTGTTTTGCTCTCTTTCTGCTCTGGATAGTCTGCTTTTCTCTGCTTTGCCCTCGGCAGTTCGAAACGTCTGCACTTTGGTGCAGCCCATAGCTTAACGGGGCATTTCTGACTCCCGCTTGGGATCCACGAGAGTATTCACCTGTCCCAAGGCGAGAAACACCAACTCACCTTCCTGTTCTGGTACCCAGGGATGATGGGTACTAATGGATTAGGCACAGAGTCGGGGGGAAACGGCAGCTGGGAAGGAAATGAGGAAGAATTTACAGCTGTCTGCTGCCTTGGTCCCAGGGTGTCAAATGCAAACTGGAGGGTAAACTGTGCAAGGTGCATTTGGGACGCTTTCAGAGGGTTTGGTTTTATGAGTCAGGAGCCTGGTGTTGATGCTTGGTGCTGGAAAAGGGATGGTCTAGGGGGGATTGAGGCTTTCTGACTGCTTGGGGCTGCACCGGAGCCTCACAGGAGCAGGTTATAAGGGCTAAGCCCTGGGTGCTTAATCCTGCTCTTTACAAAAGCACAGTCTGTTTCCTGGACAGGTCAGCAAGTTGTATGGGAGCTGTTCCTGACCCTGAGGTGTTCCCGGCCACCTTTGCTTTTGCCATTTAAGCAGAGTTGTTGCTTTTGGATAGGAGCGTCTCCGGTGCGGAGCTCAGCTGGGAGGATGAAGAGAAGGGCAGAGGGATTTCCATGGGGCTTTAATTTGCTACTGGGAGGCGAGCTGCTGGTGTTGCTGGTGGATTAAAAAGCTGTTTTCTGTGTTGGCTGCGACCTTACTGACCACTCATTCTTGGTGTGTGATAGCAAAGTCCAATAAAGTGTACTGGCTCCGTTTCTGAACCACCAGAAAGGGAGTCATTACTGCATCCTGCCAGAGGAAAGGAATGCGTTTCCTCGACCCTTGTGTTGTATTCTGAATTGCTGTCATTGGGGTAGTGTTTGTGGGCTTTGGTGGTTGTTGATTTGGGGTTTTTTTTTTGTTTGGTTGGGTTTTTTTAAATAATCCAAACAGTGTTTCAGCATGTGAGATTGGATATCTACCACATTGAGACAGACTTGGAAACAACTGAAAACGCTAAGTATGGAAATGAGAGGAAGGCTACAGGATTTCCCAGGGTAATACAGCGCCTCTTTGAGAAACGGAAGAGAAAGCACTGGAAACAAAGGGCGCTGGAGCGACCTGGGATGTAAAAAGCAGGCTAAAGATTTATGGCTCAGCTGGGACCTCTCTTTGCCTGTGGGTGAGAGAGTTGTGTGCTGAAGCCTGGGTTGTCCTTTGGCACATTCCCTGTCCTGACAGGCAGCACAGAAGTGCTCCCAGTTCATCAGCTGGGATCCCCAAGCACAATCCTCCTTGTAGACCACAAGGGCATGTGGAGTGTCCCAAAGTGCTGCTTTCAGTAGTGTCCCCAGCTTGCTGCCTTGGGAAATCTTTTAGGACATTTTGTCTTCAGAGACAACCACGTGATGCTTTCTGTTCTCCAAAAACAAGAAGGGCATTTAGATCCTTTGTCAAGAGCTTACAATATGCTTGTCTTTCTCCTATGCCTGGTGTGTTTACGTGTTAGAAATGTTCATTTTGACAAGGAGATGATAAATAAAGACCATGTAAGCTGCAAGGCTGCGGTTTCCAGAGGTGATCTTAACTCAGTAGGAGCTTTTTCACTGAGTTATTCTGAGTATCAGCCATAACAACTAATTCGTACGGACAGGAATTAAAACCTCTGTTGTTCTGGGTGCTCTGGGGACACAGAGGCAAATGCAATCCTTGCCCCAAGTTTAAGAAATTCTCCAATCAGAGCCCGACTGTTAAACATGCAGAGATGCTGGGCATTTCAGAGTGCCTGTAAGTGTCGTGTTCTTTTGGATCCCTGGGAACGCATCATTCAAGGCAGCTGGGTCTCTCTTCCTTTTGTAGCACCTGACATTTATTTCCTGACGGGAACTGTGCTGAAGCTGCTCCTTTCTAAGTGGAGGCCAGACCAAGGGGAGAAAAGGCGCTCTAGTGCAGCATTAAGCCCATGAGAGTGGAGAAGAACGTCTCTTAAGCTCTTCTTGAGACTGGTTAATTTTGATGATCAGCCCTCTTAGGCATCCAGAGCTGGGGTATAAGCTCTTTAGGGAAGCATTTTTTTAGCGGAAGGATTTAAGTGCTAGTGGCTGATATGTCTGTTGGCAGGATCCCAAGAGCTGGCTGGAAGAGGCCTCTACTGTGAAGGAAATGCTGAAATAGGACTTTTAATGAACTTGCATAGCAGTTCCTTAAGGACTGAGAAGACTCTCCACAGGGAAGAAGGGAGTGGGATGTAGCTAGAAAGAAATTCCTTGTTGCATTCAAGTACTGACAGTAAATGAGTGAGCCCAGTTTTGCCTAGATACAGCTCAAGTAACATTGCATGTGAGGGGTACCGATCTGTAAGCACCATTTTACCCAGACAGGGCTGGAGAAGAGACAATCTTTTCTTGATTGTAGCTCTGAAGTGCCATGGAAAGGACAATAGCACGCTTATCTTGCTTATGGGATTTTTCTCTGGTTTTCACCTCTAAGCGGCTTTACCAACTACTGGAAATGAAAGCAAAGGCTGAAATGTGTGAATACGCCTGCTGTTTGGTGGTGGTTTCAGCCCAGGTTTTAGTGAAGACCGCTTTCATTCTTCGTGTGTGTGGTCAGCCTTGTGTACACCATGTGATTGAACTCCAGGCTCCTGGCTTCATGAAGGCTGTGCTTTTGAAATGTAGGCTTCCGCAGGGGCCTTGGGTGATCTTGAGGTTGGGTGCCTAAGACGAAGAAGCTAGAGTCCCTGGAGCTGCTGACCCTCTACAACCTGGGTTTTCAACCAAAGGCTGGGTCCTTGGGTGGAAGCCTGGCACAGAACAGGCTGAGGACCAGTTCAAGGTCTCTGTTGTCAGTATGGCACTAAAAGGTATCATCAGTATCTTACGTAAGTAAATACTTAAGGTCCTATAGGCCAGTCCTATTCAAGATTTGTCCCAAACTTTACATGCTTCACCACCTAATTGGGTCAAGGTACTCTGTGTCTGTAGACATAGGACTGATGAGGTGAAAGTCGTAAGTCTGGTTCCTGATTGGAGCAATGGATACTTGCCTGCTGCTCATGTGAGTCTTCACCAGTTCGTGTCTTTTAGCGAGCCAGGAGCTCAGTGGGAACTCACAGCACAGAGCCTGCAGTGAAACACCTTTGAGGCTCTGCCGTCGTGATGGTCCTGTCCCTCCTGTGCCGAGACAGCTCTGAGCAGCTCTGAACCACGTCACATGGTTCCAGCCTGTCACCGTTGCAGTTGCCAACAGAGGTTGTGGTCTTGGGATAATCCTGGTGTGATGGCTAGGGTAATCCTGTGCTGAAACCCCCTGGGTTTCTGCTGCTCTGAGGTAAATACGTTGCCTAAACATTTGCTGGTCAAATGTGGGGTGCCACATATGTGTGACAAAGACCCCAAAAGGGGGTTCACGAGAAGTCTTCCTTGCAAGAAGTTTGAAACACTAGGACTCCTTTCTTTAATGCAGATAACATGTATTGAGAACCTTATTTCTGTCTTTTCTGCAACTAGCACTGTCCCACGGTAAAGCTGAGGGGAAGTCAAGCATAATTGGAAAGATAGAAGCTTGAAAGAGCAATGTCCTGCTGGAACGAATGCTGTGAATGCTGGTATTCTCTTCATCCTTTGTTTCAGTGCTTCTTCCCCTCCCCAGGTTAGGGAAACCAGCTGCAGCTGACATAGTTAGTTCCAGGGATTTAGCAGGGCAGATTCAGTAGTTACAGCAGTGATTAAAGGTCAGTTTTTACTAATTAAGCTTATTAGGAGTTAGTACATCTCTGAGGCCTTCTTGTACATTTCAGGCGAGGTCATCATCCCACCACTGGGACATGGCCAGCCAAGTTTGCTTGGGGTCTTTTGGTTTTCTTTGTTCAATCACTCGTGCAAATGAGAATTTGGCTTGAACGTTACCTGTTATCTGTATGTGCAGTTACTCCTTTTCTGAACGTGAGACACGTCTGTGCCATCTGATGAGCAACTCATGGGCAGTTGGGTTCAAGCCTCGGGTCGCTCATCGGGAGCAGGGGGCCAAGAGAGGAGGTGGTTGCCCTGCGGTCAGGCTGCTGTGCTTAGCCTGTGCAGAAGTCACAGGTCCTCAGTCCCCCTGCGCTGCGGCCAAAGCTCTCGCGCAGCCCTGCGCTCCTGGGCTGGGAACCGGCAGTGTTTATACGATGAAAGGGAGCAGAAGATGGCTTTTCCTTAGCGCTGCCTTTGCCCATACGTGTGCTGGCCCAGAGCCAGGAAACTCTGTCCTCATGAGCAGAGAGAGGGAGATGGGAGGGGCGAGAGACAGAGAGGGGCCCAGAAGCAGAGGGAGTTAAAATAAAAACACCAACCCACAGAGAGAAAAGCCTCTAACAGATGGGCCTGGCCGTCCCCAGGGTTCTTCACGCAGTTGGCTTCATGTGCAGTGCTTACGAGGTCTCATCTAGGAGTGTGGGTATGGGACATGGATCATTTTGAGATGCGTGATGGAAGATCAGAGTAGAAGGCAAAAGAAAGGAAGCTAGACGGGTAAGTTAGCTGTTGTTCAGCTCTATCGGTGATGCCTGAAGTGGGGTTTGTGAGTTGCTGCTGGTGCTGTGCCACTAATAAGGCAGATGCTGCTGCATGAGCTGTTGGAGGGGCATTACTCTGTTTTCAACTGTGGCATCCTTTAACTGTGGCAAGTCTTGTCTCATCTTCTCTGTAAAGTAGTATTGCTGATGCTGATGGAGGTTTGTTTCACTGGTCTTGTTCCTTCTAGCACACGTGCAGCAGAGAGCTATCGATCTGGATTGAGACTAGTGTAAAGATAGGTTCTGCAAGTAGATGCTGGCAGCTGTATTTTCCTATGCCCAGCTCCTCATTAAGCATCATGGTAAGTAATCAGATTTGCTGAACAGTTCAGCATACAGGGTGCTAACCTTGCTTGGAAGGGTCTAGCCTTGGTTAGATATCTGTGCAGGAGACTGTGCCTGGCAGAAAATCTGGTCTCACAGAAGCAGTTAGAAAAGCTTGGCTCTGAGCTTGTTTGAAAATCTGGCCCAGACACTTAAAATGTCAAGAGCTGATGATGGTTAGGGGCAACTCATGTGGGGAAAGGTGCCACCTCACTTGGAAGTGGACGAAAGAGTTCTGGGTGGGACCCTGCCAGGCACTGGGACCCTGCCAGGCACTGAGACTCCTGGTCCTGCAGATCCCTGAGAGCAGATTGTTCCTGACCAAGTTCAGGCACGTAAGTTGTGTTTCCAGAAACTATTGGGGACTCCGGCAGTCCACCAGAGAGACTGTTTCAGGGAGCAAGGACTTATTGCTCTTTGTATCAAGAATTATTTTAAATGGTTGGATGCTCTGTGTTTTAATTAAATTTCCCTTTGGGAATCAAAGTGGTGAAGTGTTTCTGTGATCCTGCTATGCTTAAATATTCTGTACAAAGCCTCCAGTTTGTCAAATCTTTTAAGCAGACATGTAGGTCTAAGCGCATGCTTAAATCCACCCAGC
>NW_009188223.1:66885-91828 GCF_000690835.1 Fulmarus glacialis | reverse complement strand
TCCTGCTCAGGGAAGTCTGGAGTGGACTTCATGCAACGCAAGCTTCAATCTAATTGAATATAGTGGGCTTTGAGCATAGGCTTAAAATTAAACACCTGCTTAGGTGTTTTCCTCATCACAAGTGTCTCTCACACACCCAGTTATATTCTGTAGAATCATTTTATATTAGCGATGTCCCTGAACATTGCTTTCCTCTTAATATCCTGCGAGACTTCTTGCCAAGTGCTTGCTGACAAGCCGTGTTACTGTGAAGAGTTCAGGTGAGATGCTGTCACAGCCCTGGTATTTTGCTAGCGTTGTGAATAGGCGTGCATATGTGAATGATTAAATCAACCCATCAGGGTGTCATCTGGAGAGAAACAAATGCTGAGCTTGCTTTGCAGGCAGGGGGAGGATGAGATCCCCCTCTGTATTTTTTGCTGAAAGCTTTTCCCCTCTGCAGATGTGCAGCTGCTGAAGTTTTTTGGCAAAAGCCGGCTGTGACTTACAGAGCTGGGGAACGTGCACACATCTGTTTGCAGAGGAGAGCAGTGAAGGGGCTCGGGTCTCCTGTCCTAGGGGATTATGTTCTTGTGATAGATAGCCCTGACTGTCATGGAGGGAAATGGCAAATTTCACTGGGCACCGTGAGGGCGCTTCATAAATATGAGTTTGCTTGCCAGTGTCAGCCAAACACCACCTTGCTAAATTAAAAAGGAAAGACCGCCCAGAGACTTTTCAGATTATTGGAGCTTTTTCTTTAAAAACGTTAAGCCTCTCCCCCAGAAGATGGGTATATTTTCCACATACAAAAATGCAATGTGTTTCAGCTGCAAAGCATGCTGTGAATATAGGCTTTATGTTTCCTTTTAGGTAAGAGTTGAGTCTTGGGTTATCCAGAGCTTAGAGTGGCATAGTAGCAAAGTGAAATAAATGCCTCTTACTAAAATCGAGAAGGGTGTCTTCTCTAGCACATGTAGCACTTCAGAAATCAACATCTGGCCAAAACCAGACCCTGAGCCATCCTCCACAGTCTACTGAAGTCCATGGGAGCTTTTCCATGAATTGAGTGAGTTTGGGATCAGGCTGTAATTGAGAATCTGTTTTTCCCTGCCTTGACATGCTAGGCTGTATGTGTGGCTGTATGTAGTTGAATTCTGCAAGGTTTCTGAAAAGGGATGGGTAAGGTATTGAACTTTTTCCAGATGATGTAAGAATCCCTGATCTAGCTGGCTGCCATTTTTCAACTTTGTCAAACTCGGAGAGGATTGAGAAGTTTCCTACTGGGAAACCAACATGTGGTAACTGTTTTTTGCATCAGATTTCTGTCTCTGTCCCCCAAGATTACTATGAGTGACTCCAAGTTGAAGTTCTGCCATGGTGTCACCTCTCTCATACAACAGTCCTGTACTTCTGTTGGTGAAGGATACTGATGGCTACTGCCACTTAGTCTGTGCTAAAGCTTGCCCCATCAGTATCCTCTTGTTTGCACAAGAGAAATTTTCCTTGTAGGATGATTTAGCGTACACAAATTCAGTGGGAAACCAAGTTAAATTCATAAATTCCTCCACTAGTCAGAGAAAGACACTTTTGGGCGTGTTTCAAGGAAAAATAGCGTTGCCTGTAAAATGCACAAATTTCGTAAAACGTTTCAATGTTTGCTTGCATGGGGCTAAAAGAGTAGCTCACATGTGACATCAAGAGTTAGTTGAGATGGATCTGGCTGCTGTTCCAGTTTAGTTCCTGCATAGAAAATTATGTTAATCTGAGGTATCTGGGACCATATTTGCTGTATAAACTGCTTAGTCTCTTATTTCAATGTACAGTATTTTGAAAAGTCAGTCTTGCCAAACATATGACCGGAGGTAGGACTGATTTCTTATTCATCATCATTTTTACCTGTCATCAAAAATCAGATTTGTGTGAAGAAAGTCTAAAGAAAAGTGATTTCTTAGGTTTATATGATAACTGTATTTACAAACACAATGCATCTCTAATATTCCTTTTGCTTGGGAAGACATGTAAGCAAAAATAACTTCTGTCTAACCTATTTCTAGTGCCGAAATTTCCCCTCTGTCTTATTTCTCTTTTTAATATGAATGCAGTGAACCCACAAGGAGAAGTGAATGACAGATTTTTATTAAGTAAATGCTATCCAATATGAATGTTTGAGTTACTACATGTGGAAGAGATGGGAAGAAGAATGCCTACTTGAATGCCAAACATTTTTCTTACCCGCCAAGAAATAAATCAAGTACAGCATTACATAAGCTCCTCTTGCACCTCTTCTGGTTGAAGAAAATGTTTGGGGAATTTCCCCTAAAAGATTGAGTTTAGGTTTAGTTTGCCAGTAATGTCTGTAGACGTTATCTTTTCAATAAAGAAAATCTGGTTCTTATCAAAAGCTCCATTTTGTTCAGCCATCGATAATTGAAGCAACACAGTGCAGCTTCTACCTTTGCATAAAGAAGGTGGTTCTGGTGAGGAGTGTCTGTCTAACTGGCCTGTTCATAGGGTATCTAATCTAGAGAACACGTGCATTTGTTAAAATCACCATCTTCTGCAGGGAGAAAAACATTTATGGAGAGCCTTTTTCCTGAGCTGGACCTTTAGAGCTGAGTGTGTAATGCTGATGTTTTTGGGGCGGGGGGGATGGGAACTTCACAGAGGAACCTGCATATCATCAGGGCGTTGTAGCAGGAAGGTCACTTGTCTCCTAGTGCTGGTCATCTACTGGGGGAGACCTCATCCCTCACCCTGTGGGAAACCTTTGTATTCTTTAACAGCACATGAAAACCTGTAAGACTGGTCCCCTCAGGAAAGACTTCATGCACTTGAGCTAAGGGGGCTCTGCTTGGGTTTCTGTGGACCTGTGTTGGTGAGGAGCAGAAATGAGGTGAATTGGACAGTTGAGTGGGTGAAACGCAAGCCGCACCGAAATCACTGGAGTCAAATCAATAGCTTCAGTAGAGCTAGGATTTCGCCTCACGTTGGACTGGAAATGAGATATTTATGAGCATTTAAGATGAAAGGGGATGACGTTTATTGAATTGCTTAGGGACAGGGGCTTCTGCAAAGGGTTTGACTCCAGAAGACTCCTGCTTTGATATTTTGTTCTGGATCCTGTAAAATGCGCCCTTGTGAAATGCATTCAGTGCTGGCTGCTTTGTAGTAATGAGTTTTTCCTGTGCACAATAAACAGTATCGGGGCCCAGTCCAGGACAACATTCAAACATCTTGGGTGGAGTATGCCCTTGTGGTTACCCTGGAATACAAAACTTGGATGCACGTTCTCTGGGTTGGAAGCTTCTGTAGGAATAGCTCTGCTTTGGTTGTGAGATAAGGGCTCGATGGAGGAAATCGTACATGGATGCTTTGCTTCTGCTCCATTATCGAACAGTTTGATGTATATGAAAGAAAGTAAACAATGGAAATGAAAGTCCTCTAGAGTATGTATTGCCTTTAGCACATCCCTTGGAAGAGAGTAGTGAAAAATACATGCCTGTTTGATAACTCCAGTTTCTAGGTTTTCTGCCATGAGAAACCCGAAGTAATGTTTCAGCAAAGGAAAAAACCAAATCTCCCAAGTAGATGCTTTCAGTATTTCTCAGTTTGGGGTTTTTTTAAATTTAGTTATGAAATAACTTTAAGCTTTTCAAAAAATTGTACCCTGATCTCTCTGAAAGTGGAATGAATTTGGGAAGAAAATACTTTCTTTTTCTATTACAGCAGTGAGAATTTACAGCTGCCAAGGCAGCCTTACTGGTGGATTCATGGCCTCCCTAATAGCTTTTACTGAACTGTTGAAGTTTGTTAGGCACTCCAGAATCACTGGGGACAAAAGACTGGAAATGTGTAAGGGATAGCATAATTGTATATCTTGTTTTAGCAGCCATTTTTTTACTGCTTGCTTGCTGGTCAGTTGGAGAGTTTTAGGAGATGAAAGGCAAAAAATATCTCTTGGGGAAGAAAAGGCATCTAGTAATAGTGTTTTGAAAGGGAGTGGGTTTTGCAGGTTATTTGTTCTTGTTTTGTTCCGTTCACCACAGAGAAATTGAGAGTGAATTCTCTCTTTTACAGTAATTAATGACAGGTTATCATAGGATAATCCAGGTTGGAAGGGATTGCAAGAGGTCTCTACTCCAGTCTCCTGCTAAAAGCAGCTTCAGGTTTGAGCTCAGACAAGGTTGCTCGGGGCTTTGTCCAGTTGGGTCTCAAAAACCTCCAGTGATGGAGACTGCAGAGCTGTTCCAGTGCTGTATTATCCTCATGGTGAAAAAACCTTTTCTTTATATCATGTCTCTTCCTTGTTTCCACTTTTTCCTATTGTTTCTCGTCCAGCAAAGACAGAAACATCCAAGGAAGTGGCTTCAGGTCACACACTGTGCTACACCAATGGTTTTGTTTTATGAGAAATAAGATGTTCAAAAAGTCGTGACAGAATGTGGAAACCTGAGTTTTGTTTCTGAAAAGGATTGAGATGTGTGGGTGGCAGTCCAGATCCGACTTGGACGTGCTTAGGTGCGGAACGTCACTGTGTCGGTCTGTCTGTCTCCAGAGCTGCCAAGACATGAGGAAGCTCTTTAGACCATGTCTGGTTTAAGCAGTTCTTCTGGAAGTGCCTATTTCAGGACTGTGACCTGTTATCTCAGACATCTCCCACGTTAGCAAGTCCTGCCGGCTTTTGGAGCTGGATCTAGCACCTGGTATAGGTATGTAAGCCCATGAAAAAGCAGATAGATGTTTTCTCAATTTTTCCAACGATACCTAGGCAATGTCTCCTGTTGCAACCAGTGAAAAGGGAATGAGTGCTTACAATTCTTTGAAAATGTTAGCCACTTCTACAATGTTTGTTTAAAAAAATCTTATCCTCAATTGGTTTTGAAAGTGGGTCTTAAACTTCAAAGTTGTGTAGTCACTTCTGAAAATTTTACCTTTCTCTATTTTTATTTATTCATTTATTTATTTATTTCCCTGGGGCTTTTCTGCCACCAAGGTGGCCGAAGAACGTGCCACCAAGCCATCATAGTGTCTTGCCAGCATTTTTGCCTGACAGTACGAGGAGAAGATCAGATCTTTTTTCCCCTCCTGCTACATACTTTTCTTTTGTAGTCGGAAGCACCACCAAAGCCCGTGTGGGAGAATATATGGATGGTTATAAGCAGTAGACTTGCTCCTTACGCTCTACCTTTGTGCGGTGGGTTAGGGAGCCAAAGAGCAAAGGGTCCTTCCCCAAGCTGTTTTGTGCTCAGGTTGCTAAATGCCTGGTTCCTGAGAGGGTGTGGGCAGACGAGCAACACGGTGATGTGAGTTGATTTTCTGTTTGTGTTGCTTTCTCGTCCAGGGGTGCCAGTGTCAGCACAGGGGGAAACCCTTGTGTTTCCCTGGGCCATTGCCCTCCTGACACGCTCCTCTGCTGCACCGCCAGCGGTTCCTGTGCTCAGGATCACCCTCCCAGTGCCCCCAGGGAGGGAGAGAATATCAAACCACACGTGAGAGTGAAAGGGTGGAGGAGGAAGAGCAATTTTCCCTAGGATTTGGGGTTTTTGGTTAGGGTTTTTTTCCCCACTTTTATTGGCTGTGAGTGCAATGACCGCTTAACCACATGGACCGGGCTCGCTCCCTCCCCCACGCTTCCTCTCCCTGGCAAAGCACAGGCTCTCAGATTTCCTCCCAGTGCGGGCGGATGGTGGCTCTCAGCTACATTCCTCTTAGTACAAAAGAAAAGGAAAAACTGCTCTCCATGCAGGCAGATGGCCGACTGTTTCCTGGCAGCTCCGCTCCAGTGTCCTTTTTCCTATTGTCCTGACAAACACACGCACACAGGCACGCACACACCCACAGAGAGCAGCTGGAAAAATAAATAAATGCAAGCCCTATTTGCAGAGGTTTTTCTTCTTTGGAGCTGTGCAGGTTTCCTCCTCGTGATGGGTAGATCTTTGGTGACTCACGTGCTCCCTGGCCCTGCTCTCTGCTGAGGAAGGTTGAACGAGGGGATGGTGTGCTGCGCTGCGGTTGAAAGATTTCCATAAGAAATAAGATCTGCAATAAGCCGATTCTGCATTTATAATGGCCAAGATATGTGGGAGAGTGAGGGTGGGAAGAAGGAGGACGTTGAGCAAGGCAGGGGGAAGTGGGGTCTCCAGAACCAAAAAGCAATCTACAGGTGACTTTTTGCTTGAGCTCAGAGGGTGGTGCATAATAGAGACAGACTGTAGCAGCAGGTCATGGACTTGGTGCTGGTACAGGAAGGTCTCCTGGAGCATGCAGCTACCAAGGCTCTGCAGATGGTGCCCCAGGGTTGTGGTGATGGACGCTTCAGGAAGCTGTGTGCTAAATCCTCATCAGGAGGGGCAACAGTCAGCATCCTGCAGGGTGAAGGCCACCGAAGGAGAGATTTGCTGAGGCTCTGTTCATTTTCCCTGATGATAACTTATTTTGGAAGAAGTTGAGGTTCTTCATTTTAATGCTCTCATTTCCTTTCTGAATGTGAGACAATTTGTCTTCCTGCCAGGAAACTCTTTGCAGAGTTGCTCCTCGAAGGGACCTCTTTGGGTCCCATTTATGCTAGAATAGCAGAGGTTATCTCACCACATCGAAAATGAATTCCAGTGTGGTTCATGAGCTGAACACTGTATTTTAGTAGCAGGTTGTTTCCTATGCTGACAAATGTTTGGGTTTCTTATAAGAATAATAATAACCCTGAATTCTTTCCAATTCTTTTTACACTAGAAGTGATTTACTGTTGTAGTAGGACTGGTATATTTGTAGCACAGCATTCCTATCAAAAGAGGGAAAGTATCTACACCAATTGGCTACACCGGTAGAAATGCATATTTGCCAATGTAGTTTCGTCTTTGTTGGGGCCTGAAGCCAGTTCCACTGCATCTGCTAGGAATCCTGCCTCTTCGTGTGGCTGGTAGACAGTTCTGCTGGCAAATGTCTGCTTGTGTAAATCTGGTCCATATTTCTTTTGTTTTATTCCATATTGACTACAGTTGTCTTGTATGTGGGTAATTTCAAAGCCAAAGAAAACAGGTATGAAATGCCGGCTCCACTGATGTCATCAGCAAGCTCATGTTCGCTTCAGTAACACACGATTCACCACTAATGTCTTCTTCAGCCTTGACTTAAAGTAACCGAATTTTCATTTATTAGACTGCAAAGCATAAGTAAATATTATCCCACTTTGAAAGGGGCTGAGCAACCCCACTGTGTGCACACATGCGCTAATGCAAGATCTAAAACACAAGGAGATGATCTGGTATTGCCAAGAACTGTCACAGAAGAGCTGTCCTCTACTTCTGCTTCACTTCCCAGGGTTTCCAGGGTTTCTCCACCTGGAATTATTTTTTTTTTAATCTTTTGTTCATTACTTCCCTGTAGAAGGGTTAGCTTGAAACATGTAAATCCACTAAACATTGTAATTAGACTTCATTTTAGCAGCCAGATTGGGAAATACTGAATCTTTCTCTTCTTTCCCATCTGAATTTTTTCTTAGTATTTGTTGACCTACCTTCAGGAGTGAAGACTCATCATGTCTCTAAGCAGTAATAAAAACCATACTTGCCAACACAAAGAATAACAGTATTTACCTTCTCTACATGCAGGACTTAATCTGTGCTTGTGAACAGTGAATTAGAAAAAGAGCGTTGCTGTTTTGTTTGACATGGTCATGTAACATCCCACCACTAACCCTGGAAATGCTGTGTTTGCAGCTGAGGGTGTGGTTGCCTGAAGGAAACTGGAGGGATGTCGAATACCCTTTGAGTTGTTGAGCTTTTCTTCTGTTTGTTATGTGTTTAGAGGGAGGAACAAAGGGAGAATAAGACAATGGGAAATGTGGGACAAGCTTAATAATAGTGGGTGCAGTGAGCCCCACCTTTAACAGAAGACAATTCACATTGTGAGACCCTGTTTTCGATTTCTGTCTTCAGGTCAATTTTTTTTTGTTTCAGTCTGCAGTTTTCCATGCTGAGCATTGCCTCTGGCTGAATTACTTTTGAAAGCCTTCAGCCAAAATGTTTCAGCTGTTTCAAAGGGTGAATCTAAGGGAGAAAAATGTGCTGTTTCCCCTGTGTTAGAAAGTACATCAAGCTTTTCTTTTGCTAAGACTAATCTTATGCTTTGAAACAGAAGTGTTCCATGCTGTTTGGATCAGGAATTTGTCCTTTGCCACTCCTGTGTCATCTCTACCTTAACTTTTCCAAGGCTCTGTGGGAAGAAAATTTCAATTGGCACGTGGTCAGCAGAGGTTTTTATTTTTAGTAGCTAAAATCTTCAGTAGTTACCTTGTTCCTGAATGTGCTGTCCTTCCAGCTCCCTGTGCCAGGCAGGTGACGCTGGTGCTATCCCTGTGGAGATTCGCCTACAGCCTTCAGCAGATGGGTGGCGGAGGGAAGTAATGGATGGGAGGTGAGGGTAGTTTGAGACCCAGGCTGCCCCACCAATATTGCCACAGCAGGTCCTGGTGGTTTCCCTCTTCTCATTGCTGAGGGTAGCTTCTTTCCAAGCAGAGCCTTGTTGCCAACCCAGTCGTAACACTGGTCCTATAATAAAGCCCCAGTCTGGGAGTCTCCTGTGAATGGAAACATGCCATCTGCAGGCCAGAACCAAAGGCTGGCCTCCTAACCAGCAGTACAGAATACATTTCTGGGGTTTAGTAGGACCTCCTTCTAAATCTCTGCCCAGGAACAGTGGACTAGACTACCAGGAGTTTGTTTCTCCTGTGCCATCGATTATCCTGCTGGCACCGTGGCAGAAAAGAGGTGGAAACGGAAGAGGCAAAGCCTGGACTAGGAAGGAAGGAAAAGATCCTCAGTCCTAGTCAACGTCAATGATTTGGACATAAGGATGCAGTCATTCTGCTTCTAAAGAAATAATTGCTACACTGTGCATGTGGGGGTGTGCAGTGAGGGAGAGGTGTGGGATCCACTCGGGATATTGACAGTGGAAATGCACGTATGGAGTCCAGTGTCTTCAATGTGTAGGTACAGACCATCCGCACAGGGCAAGTGTTGTCTCAGGTGAGCACTGCGGACATGCAGAAGCTGTATCCAGGAGTTCAGGATGTTTGGTAGCCAGGGGAGAGCTATAGTGGATCTAAAACCTGGGAAAATGTGCAAGCTCCTCAAGTTCTGCCTTGTAAGGGTGGGCAGAAAGGAGGTGCTCAAGCCAATCTGGTGTCAGGTGGCTTTGTTTTGGTGAGACTAGGCCTGGGGGCAGGTAAAAAAAAAAGAACTGGAAGCTGTAGGGAAGCAGCTTTTAAGGTAGTAGATTGAGTGGTGGAGGCTTCCTGAATCTGGAAGTGTGGAGGGGAGGCTGTTTCTGCTGGAGCAGGGAGGTAGGACGGGGGTGGGCGAGGAAAGCTGAGTCAGGGCTGAGGGCCAGGTAGATCTTAAGGAGAGCCCTTAGTTTGGGCAGGGAGGGGGAAGTAAGGGGAGGAAGAGTCTGCAGCTAGGAGCCATCGTAGAAAGTCTTTAGGATGGAGGGAAGGTATTTGGATGAGCTATGGCTAGAGAAGGACTGTAGCCATGATTTGAGGGGACAAGTCTGGAAAGAGGGATACAGGGCAGTGGTGATTGGAAGGATGGGAAGGGGCAGAGAGGGCTGGGCTGGGACAGCCGAGTGTGAGATTAGCAGTGGGTGAGGAAACTGGGACTTGAATAGGGACCTCAGAGACTTAAACCTGGGCTGTCTGGGTGAGGGGAGATCTGGGAAGCAGGGACAGGTATTGAGTAGGTGAGGAAGACTGTATGTAACGAGGTTCTAGTGTCCGGAGGCGAGAGGACAGAGGACAAACTTAAAAATAATGGCGTGCCATCCGTAACCTGCTTCCTTCCAAAGCCTGGAGTGGAGCCCATGATTCCTGAAGGTCCCTGTGCCCTTGGCAAGTGTGTGCAAAATCCCTGGCAGAGCGTCTGTCCCATCCTCTTCCAGAAGCTGCTGCTATTACCAGCTATTCCACTAACTCAGGTGCCAAAGGTCCCTGTGGTGGAGCCAAAGCATCCGGCCTTCCTGGTAACTCTGTGCCGTCCCACATTGTGGGACTCCAGTGGGGCTTTTTTCCAGTTTGCTTTTAAACCAAACTAACCAACCCAAAGCTGAAACCTTGTTTGTGTTCACCGAATGCAGTTTCTGTATGTGTGAAGTGGAGCACTCAGGAACTGAGAAGCACCACATTTACAGTTGTCCATGCCATTTCAGTTGTCTTCCATGCGTGTGCACTGCAGCGGTGAGGCTTGGCTGGGCGGTCGCAGGTGTCTGTCCGGTGCGTCTGCGGCCTCCTTCAGTGCAATAGAAGGGGCCTGCTCTGGAGGCGAGTCGGGGTAATGTAGCAAGTGAAATGGGTGCCTGCATGGGTTCCTTGCTTAATTTGGCAGGTAATGAAGGAGAAATGGCTAGGAACCCCTGCCCTTCCCAGAGCTCGCCACTATATCGGACAAACCCTGAAAGCTGAGGTTTTGTGAGCTGTAGCCAGTTGTGTGTTCCCTGGTCTGGATGCCAGACATGGGGCCATGGGGCTGGCCCCACGGCTGCTTGTGAAGGTGGTGCGGTTTGCAGTTGGAACAGTCTGAAAAATCAAGTCTTGCTTGTCCCTGTACTAAGAGCAAATTGTAGTTTTGCCTGCAGTCTGTGCAACCAAATTTGCCGTTTATATGGTTATATGGTGAGCAATGAATGTCCTTGAAGGAAAGCAGTGAGGAGAAAGCAAAATACTCAGTGAATCTGTCCCAGCAATATGATTTCATCCCTTCCCTTCCATGTGCTTCAGGGCTCATCAGGTTTTCCATGGCAGGTGACTGATGTCCCTATCTGAGCAGAAAACTTTTTGCTTTTTCCTCCTTTTATTTCTTTGCTGATTTAGCAAGTTGAACTAGTTAGCTTGCTAGTCCTTGCTAGCTCAGAAAGGGCTTTACAAGCATTGGAGCTGATACAAAGGAAGCAGGAGCAAGAAGGGAGGAAAAAGCGGGCACACCCTTAGTCAATGGTAACTATTAGATCTGATCAGGCATGTCCTTTACCAAGGACAAGGATGAGACCACATTGCTGGCAGCCAAGGGAGGAGCAGGGGCCCAGGGAGAGAGAGAAGCAGGGCAGTCCCTTTAACCACAGTAATCCTTTAAATCAGGTTAGTGACATATAAGTGGGCAGAGTTTGTTCTGTGGGCTTAGAGAGGGAGAAGGTCAGTAGAATGAATTATATCATAAAATTAAAGACATATCATAACACACAACACAGCTTTTCTGCATGCAGGCTGAACGCCGACACTGCGAATTTCTGCATTCCTTGCATTGCAGCGTTATTCCTCTGACACGGGGTGTATGCACAAAGCGAGAGGTTGCAGTATGTCGATTCCACTTGAGGTTTTTGAAAATACAGTTTGTTTTGACACATGGGATTCTCCTGACCCCCTTGTAAGCCCTGTGGTGTAAGATATGATAGATCAAAGGGAAAAGTTAGGATGGAGTGGGGCAAGGGGGGTAGGAGGCTGTGTGGGATCTGGCTCTAAAAGATACTGTAGGGGCATAGCACTTCCCAGTCATTGGTCTTTCATGGATATGTTTACGTAAGTTTATCCTGCTTTTTTTTTCTTTAATAAATGACTTGGGCCTCATTATCTAAAATTAGGATCCCATTACAAGTGTGATGAACTGAACAATCCTGCTGTTAGTGTCTTCAATCTCCATAGCCCGCAGGAGACTCGCGTGGCCAGGACAATCAGTGCCTGCAAAGAGGTGACAGCTCACCTTGCCTGAAACTAATTGTGCCTAGCACAGGATGGCAGCGTAGCTGAGGTGGGAAGGCACCTCTGGAGATAGCCAAGTCCAGCCCCCTGCTCAGAGTGGGGTCATGTAAAACAGCTTGCTCAGGACATTGTCCAGTTGGGTTTTGATTATCTCCAAGGATAGAGCCTCCACAACCTCTCTGATGTTCGGTCACCCTCTCAGTACCAGACCTTGCGGTACACTCATCTGCAGGGCTGACTGGGGGAGGAAAGAAGTGGACTTCACGGAAGTCCTCTGAGGAGAAACTATTGCTGCTGTCACTAGGGAAGGCTCATGGCACGTGTCGTGGGGCTTTGGGTCAAACACCCTGAGCTCAGAAAACCCTTGCCTTGCCGCTGGGTTGGCGTTGGGCACCTCGAGTCAATGACTCCCCCACTGCAAACATCTTGTTTCACCAAGGGAGCCTGCTTTTGGGTCCCGTTGCCCTTCTCAGCTCTAGCCACATCCCTGCTTGGCTGGTGTCCTCCCCGCTCTGCGGGGGTTCAACCCCTGAGGTCGCGCTGCTGCTGGGGACCTCAGGAAGGCAGTGTGCTTGTACCCAGGCCCAGGGACGCTGCCTGGTGCTGGAACTGTGCACAGGGGCCCACGCAGTGGCCTCTGTGTGTGTTTGTTCGTGCACAAGTACACGTCCTCATGCCTGCTTCTTCCCCCAAAGGGAAACAGGCTCCAAACAGAGCAAGGGCTGGGGGAGGGAGCCTTGAAGGCTTTAACTGTTGGCTTCCCCTTACTCATGATTTTCCTGTTAGTGTTTTGTCTTCTTGGCATCCTTCCTGTTCTTTATATATGTATGTTATATATTGTTGACTCGTTGTTGCTGTCTGTATGTTGCGTCCTTTGTTCTTTAAAGCACAGGAGCAGAGAGGTGTTACTTGCAGGCTTTGCCTGGCTGCTCGGGGTTACTCGTGAAAGTAATTGGAGAGACCATTTCTGTGAGCACCAAGGAGAAGAAAGTGTGCGTGGGCTTTAAACGCAGCATGTCTTTTTATTTCTTGGAGGAGAGTTTGACCAGCTGCGGGTCGCTCCTGGTGCTGTGAAGCTTTATTGTTTATATGCACCAGCAGTGTGGCTAGTATCCAGTTATGGACTTGGATCCGATTTTTGTGCAAGCTGCAGAGTAAACAGAGCAAAGAAAATCTTGAGACATGGCCTCCAGCACGTGGCAGTGGTAATACCCATCCCCAAACCGCAAGCCCCTTTGAGATATTCTTGATCTATTCCCCCCAAACGAAATACTAAGGATGGGAGGCCTGGGAAGCTTGCTGCCATCACTGCCTGACCTTATTGGAGGCAAGACTCCATGTGTGCAACCTGTGCGCTGTCTGTGTATGTTTCTGATGGTGTGGACTGCAGGGCATTGGGTGCTCCTCTGGCTTTTGTTATCATCTGGTGGTTGCACCAAGTGCAGTGGGCAAAGCTGGTTTCTTCCTCTCCCTGGAGGGGTTTAGCTCGTATTCCTCTGGAAGACTTCTCTGTCCTTTGGGGGTGGGAGCATGCCTACTGTCAGCGCCTCTTTTTTATTCACCGGTTGCTTTGGAAACATCGCATAGTATCTAGTGCCCTGAACCAGATGTGTGTAGTCCAACCAACATTTTGATCGGAAGTGGGGAAGAGGGCATCGGGGAAGGGGGGGCGGGAGGAAAACTTAAATTAGAAGAAAGCCAAACAGCTATTGTTGGAGACAGATGATTACAGCTCATTTCAAGGCTGTTTCCTGCATGCCAATGATAGATCAGTAAACAAACGCCTCTTTGCGAACACAAAGCAGGCAGGAACTCTGTTTGGAAGAGAGAGGTCGGGGTAGGTCTCGCTTCACTTGGTAGCAGGAAGCCCCTATCACATGGCCCTGGGAATCTTGAGGCCGGGTGCGTGTGGGAGATACGCCGAGAGGCTTCTGCTGGGAGACTTCACATCCTTCCCAGGGTCCAGCCAACAGGTTTGAGAGCTCCCTCCCCTCCCTCTTTCCTCCCGTCTCCTCCCCTGTCCTTCCTTTCCCAGTTTAATTTTGAAATGATATCAGATGACTGCTTTGTTCCCCCAAACAATGGCAGGGATTACTGAACAAATTGCAGTGGTGAGGCTCTCCAAATGGGGCTCAGTATCTTCTCTCCCCTTTCATGGCCTTGCTGCTCCAGGATGTATGTGCCAGGAGCCGTGGCCCTGGGCTCGGGTTACCGCGGGGCTGTGCCTCCCATTGCTGGTAGACAGTTCTTGAGTGGTTTTTAGAGAAAGCAGCAATCGGTCAAGAAGTACCAGCTTGATGTATGTATGTCCTTTTCGGGTTGCCTGCTAACTGGACTCAGCCCTGTGTGGTTCTTCTAGGCAGTTTTAGGGCCCTGGTCACGTTGGACATGAGGTAGGAAAGCAAAGCATTTTGGATAACACTTCTGAGCCTCTGGCAGGTCTCCCTTCCTCATCCCTACAGGCACACTCTCTCTTTTTCTTTCCCTCCTGTCCACACAGTCTCATCTCCTCTCTTGTACCAGATGGGGTGCATGTTGGACCCCTTCCATGAGCAGCTTTGCCTAAAACTCTCAGTGAGCTATAGCAGGTCACAGAGGTGCTCCAAAGAGAGCCAGCACACAATCGGGGTAGTGTGTGGCTGATCATAGCAGAGATGTGGGGAGACAGGAGGCACAGGAGCTCCCCTTGCCCTTTGCAGTGAACTGTCATTTTAACTCTGGGTGCTTTGTGGCGCCAAACCTCGGTAGAGAAAATCTACCCTTTGTTTTCCTACTGAGGCAATTTTCCATCACTGTCGTTCCCAGCTTCCTCTTGTCAGGTGTTGGGAATGCCTGTGGGTCAGGCCTGCAAGTCGTTTCTGGTGACCTTATTAATGGAAGAGATAATCCCATCACTTTTGAAGTTCATTTGGGCTTGTTGGACTAATTGGGAGGTACTGTATTATTTTCTGCTATTTTATTCCAGACATGACTCTTTTTTTTCTTCATGTCTTCCAGTGTGTTTTGATAAATATTTACTCTTTTGGGCTGGACCAGCTAACGTACTACCAGCTAACGTATACCCTGCTGTTCAACGGTGAAGGCACAGCAATCTGTGTATCTCCTAGGGATGACTTTATTCCCCTGAGCGGCGTGTGTTGTCAGTGGATGTGTCGGTGTCGGCAGGTACCTGGTTGTTGTCACGTTGCAGCATCTGATGCGTTGCTGCTTTGGAAGCTCCTGGCCCGCTCTTTAATCTGCCTAGTGTGAGTGTGTTGCTTTGGTTACTCCTGCCACACATGGTGGCTGAGGGGGGGACAGATGTCCCTCTGGCCTTGCCTCCAAGTCACGCTGATCTGATGATTGCAGCAGTGTTCCGTTCATGAGAGACTCTTGAAGCACTCAGCAACTGCTTTGTGCCTCGCTTCTGCTCACCAAGGGCAATGGGGTCTGTCCCATCCACTACAGATGTAGAAATGAGTGCACCTCTTACTCTGTATTATCTTCTTTTTTGCCTCTCCCACAGGAGGTACGTCAGGTACATGACTGTGCTGAGCACCAGCACACATTTGCTCATACCCAGATGTTCATTTTCAAGGCAGTGTTTGTTAGGGGACTGTTGGAAAAGGCTGAGAGATGGAGTTTCCTGATGGGGAAATTGTGTTATCTTATCAAGACAGAGGAGCTCATCCCAAGCGAACATTCGGTGTGGCAGCGGAGCCACAGGGATTGTGTGTATGCTGTTACGTTTCTTACTGCTAAAGGCAGTGCCAAGGAGCTCCGGCCACTGACCCTGCTGTGCAAGGCACTGAATGAGCGATGAGTGAAGAGGCCGTCCCTGCTCTAGGGATTTTGTAAGCCAAGTGCGAGCAGCCCCTGTTGCAGCTTTGTAGGAATCTGCTTTGGCTGCCTGGGTGAGTCATTCTTTGGCTGGGGACGGGAGCGATCGTTAGTTTTTCATTATTCTCAATCCATAACAGTTAACGGATGGATGAATAGATTTTGTTCCTTGGGCTGGTAAATTTTCTTGACAGTGTTGCAAGGCTGCTCTGTGTCTAGAAGCGAAGCGGGTGTTTGTTCCAGTTACTAACGAGGAAGAAGAGCCAAGGGGGTTTATTGTCTATTCCGCTAAATGGTTAGTAATGAGCTGCCCCGAGTGTGTACACATTGAGTTGACCCAGAGTTCACTCCTTGCCTCAGGAACATTGCCAGTGTGGGATAAAGGGAGGGAAAGAAAACTGGGAACAAACAAGACTGCTTTTTTTTCCCCCCCTTTTTTTCCTCTCTCTGCCCAAAATACTTGAACAGTGGAAACGAGAGATCCTTTTGTTCGTTACTGTTTCTGGTGTGATGGTTTCTATTTTTTTGATGATAAGAACCTACTAAATTTCCCAAGGCGCTTTTTCTTGTTGCCAAGTGCTTGGCATGGTGAGGCAGCATCTGGCAGACCAGCCAAGTGGACAGATTTGAGAGACTTCAGATTTTCCAAGTATTGCCTACGAGATGGTGAGCCCCTTGTCATTGCAGTGCTGCAGAGCAAGCAGACCACCCTGAGAAGCGAAGAGAGATGGTGCTGCAGAGTAACAGAATAATTCTTTTATTTTTTATTTAATGAGTAAGAGTATTGTGGGGCAATAAAAAGAGGACAGAGTCTGTTGCATTAACCGGGTAGCAGCAGTACTCAAAAGAAAGAGAGGGACAGTCACTCCATGAATGCTAGAAATCATGAGGCAAACAGAATGACTCATTTTTGTGACTGATTTATCTTACCCCCACGAGGAGTAGTCCTCTGAAAGCAGATCAGTAGCAGCCTAACATGGCCCACCAGAGAGAAGGAAAGCAGTGGATGCAGTGCAGTGTCTCTTCAGCCTAAAATGTTTTCTGTCCCAAGCTGGGGCTGTTGTGACAGTGTTGCACGCACAGGGACCACTTCAGTCATGTGGCCTTAACACAGGTTGGTTCAAAATTGTTTTTGGTTTAGTCTTCTGCAAGGAAAAAAAATCTAAACCCACTGAGATTTTGGCAATAATAAAAGCCTTCATAAAATGTGCTCCATATTCAAGTCATGGTACAGAAGTTGATGCTGAGTCAAAGATAATTTTCGCCCTCAAAAGCTGTTGACTCCTCCCTGGGCTTCTGAGGGGTAATGCTATCACCCCTCTTCCCATTTCGCAGAGGAGGAAACAGAGGCTGTCTTCAGAGAGCTGTCATGTCTTGCTCCTGGTCTTCTCCTGGTTTTCAAGGAGAAACGTGTGTGTGTGTGTGTGTGTGTGTGCAGAAGGAATAGAGAAGGATGCTGAGCACAGAGCAACGCCTCTTCCTTGTGTCTTGTCTGCAGGTGACCTGCTGCCCTGCTGTGTGCTGACATGATGACAGCTAGCAAGGCGGCCGATGTGAGCAGCAAGTCTGAAAGCAGTGTCTGCAAGTCTGTTGAGAGGTGAGAGCTTTCCATGTTTCAGTGCCGGGGTGCTTTGCTTGTGTTTATTATCCCCAACAGAAAGAAAATCAAAGGAAGGAGATTTCTCTCTGCTCTGCACTGTCCCTCTCCTACACATTAAAACACACCCTGTATGTCTCAGGTGGTTTCATTGCCATCTCAGGACTGTGACGCTATGCATTTGAGCATCCAGTCAGACTCATAATGTCCTAGACTCACAGTGCTAGAAGAGATCTGCCTCGACGCAAGACCGTTTGTGCTGATGACATCCCTGTCCATGTTTGCCCCGCCTGTACTTGAAATCTTCAAGGCTGGAGACTCCGCAGACTCCTCAGGCAAGCCCTACTGTCCCCACCCATTGCAGGTTTTTCCCAGTGTCCAACCTTGGTTTCTACTGCGCAGTCCAACTACCCTGCTCCTTGGGAAGGGCCATGGTATTCACTGTGCCAGCTCTTAACCAAGGCATGATGTTGTCACTGAGACAGCCAGGAGTTAAATATCTGTGAGGCTAGGGAAGAACAGTATCTGGCTTGGGTCCCATTTCTGCTCAGAAACCCGTCCCAGACTCAATTTGCACTACAACTGAGTCTGCAATGGCTGCCAGCATTGCTTAGCTCCAGGACAAAGCTCGAGGCCTGCCAGCACACAGGGTATCCACATGGATGCTCTTACAAGAGCGCTAAGTTCTGGAAGAGGCACACTTGATACATTTAAGTTAATAGAGCAATTTTCTGAGTTGAATCTCAGTGTTGGGATCATGGTTAAATGGGACTAATGATAGGGATTTTCATTCCAGGAACTACCTTGTGTTGTCCTGGTGCTCCTTCCCAAGCACAGGCAAACCCCAAAGACATGGCTAAGTGCTTTGGTTCAGAAACATTTTGTGTTGAAATAACTGTCTGTTCAGCTGGAACTTTACTATATTAATAAAATACCACAATATTGATATTGTGTTATCACACACTTGGAAATGCCTAGACTAAATATATTAGGGATTTTTGGTGCAGTTTGGACTCAAACAGTTAAGATGTTTAATTCTTTGCTCTGAGAATGTTGAATCAGGTGTCTGGGTGCTGCATCACGTGCTCTAGGCCGAGGGAGTGTGCCTGGGTGCATGGGAGCCCAAGCCCACGTGTGGCCTGGGATGGTAGGGCCATAGAAATGTAATAATAAAAATGCAGTCTTTGTGCATTAATGTGCATTTGGGGAACATTTGGATGGACCGAGAGAGATCCTCTGAGCAGGCGCTAGAGGAATGCCAGCTGTATCATACGTTTTCTTCTCTTGTTTAAGAGCAGCAATTTTGCTATTGTTTGCCAATGGTCCATTTTGCATTTATTTGCAGTGGACATGTTTAATGCCCTGACGATGTCCAAAACTCTACTGCACTTCTGAACACACACACAAACACAAATGCTGGTGAACCTCTCATTGGTATCAGCATGTCTGATGTACGAAATTTACCTCTCTCTGCCACCTACTTCTGCCACAGAGAAAGGCTTAATTTCAAACTCTGTCTTAGTCATAACAAGAGGAGAGCATTGTATTCTGGCTAGAATACACCCTTCCCTGAGTGTCCTCCCCCATAAGCCCATCTCTCAAGTGCTTGGTTTGAGCATCCTCTGCTGTTACCAGTTTTACAAGTAGAGCTTGTGGAGCTGATGGACTAAACCAAGGGTGAGCAATGGCAGTAATGTTTCTTCTCATTTTGTCTTTGGTGTGTAGGATCAAGCTTGCAGATAAAAACAATACAGCAGCTGTGAAGGAATTAGAAAGACCTTTGTGTGGATTTTTGAGTGAGAGATGTTCTGAAGGTGCCTCTGTCACCCTGGGCTTAACACCTGAAGCTGAACCAGTTTCTTCTGTGGTGAAGAACCCACTGGGAGCCTTGGAGAACTTGATGCTGGATCCAAGGCTAGACTGCTTTCAGCAGAACATGCTTAGTCCCAAAATGATCATCAGTGACCCATCTGTGGATCTGAACGTTAAAGAAAACAGTAAAATCATCAGGAGACAGACAGGAGTCACTCAGAATATACGGTCACCTGGAAAAATTGGCTTGAGGAATAAGTCGTTCAGCATCAAGGACAAAATTTCAGAATGGGAAGGGAAAAAGGAAACACAGTCTGCCCCTCGCAGGGAGGAGGGGCAGGAGCAGGGAGTTAAAGAGGAGCACAAGATGGCCTGTGTAACTGAGAAGATGAGTGGGGAAGCACTGGCGACTCGGAAAGTGGAGACCAAGCGACTTACGAACTGGGAACTGGAGTGCAAAGGGTCAGGCAAAGAGAATGAGTGGAAAGCAGGAACTCCGAAAGGCACAGGGCAGGCAGCAGAGCGAAAGGGAGAAACACAGAAGGATGAGGAAGTGGAGTCCAGCCCTGGAAAATGCAAGGACCTGAAAGGTGGGAAGTGGGAGGTCCAGAAGGAGAATCTTTCAGTGCTTAGTCAGGTCAAGAAGCTAGAGCAGGCTTTGAAAGACTGCTCAGCAGAGCTGCAGCCACAGTTGCCCGGTACTTACTACTCCCCACAGTGCTTGCAAGAGAAGGCAATACAAGGACACACTGCTCCCGAGGGCCATGAGAGCATATGTGGGGCTGAGCTCAACAAAAGACTTCTTGGCTTAGACTCTGAAATCAGTGAGCCAATTTTTGGGACTCTAGAAGAGGTAAGAACTTCTCATGTGAAATCCAAGGACTGCACGGTGGAAAACGTGTACACAGAGCCAGGGGTGCCAGAGAGGAAACCCTTCATCAACCCACTGCCAAAGCCCCGGCGGACTTTCAAACATGAGGGGGAAGAGGACTGGGTGCCAGCAGCTAGGAATAAAAGAAATTTACCCCCTTTGCCATCCATTCCTCCTCCTCCTCTCCCCTCCTCTCCTCCCCCGCCAGCTGTCAGCAGGAGGCTCTGGAGCGGGAAGCACAAGAACAACGCCGACCACAGGTATTCGGGCTGTTTGACAAAGGTGTTGGTTTTGATGGTGGAGTCCTGCCTTCCCATATCTCTCTGGGAGAGACAGATCTTCCCTGGTTACTCATAATCCCCAGAGAGCCTTGCTGGCCATAACCAGCACTCGATCATCTCTGAACGGGTGAGTGGCCAGCATAACTTCACAGGATAACTGTGAAGGGATAAGTCATGGCAGATTTGGGCTTTAAGGTCACTGTATTACGTGGCTTAACCTTCAAGCCCAAGATTGAGGGGTTTGGGGTTTTGTTTTGGTTTTTTAGCAGAAAATCTATTTAATTACAAAATGAATACGGCTGGTCTGGAACGGGGTCTGGAATGATAATCTCTAAACTCTACCACAGCATTTTCACTGTTCATAGTAAGCCTATTCCTCTAACTGAATCTGATATGTATATATTCTTCTGAAGTGCTTTCTTGCCTTTTCTCCCCTCCCACATGATTGTCACACATTTTTGGGGTAGGGAGCGTAAAATGCACAGCTGTTTCTAATGCCGTCTGCATGAACTGTCACCTAAAAATTCCTGGCTTGGGTGCAGGAAGGAAATTGAAACTTTGCAGGAGGACACTTAATTGTTTTTACCCTTTTACCATCCTGCATGCAAGTATTGCCTTCCTGTATTGCTCAAAGAGAGCTGATTTTGGGGCCCTCCTATTCCTGCCAAGGGTGGGATCTATGCTGTAGATGGGACCTCTTATGGCCTAAGGTTCTGTGCAGTGTTGCAGGATGTGCCACTTAACATTTGCATCTTTGCAGTGTGCTATTGCCATGACAAGCGAGATTACCTACGGCATCCCCAAAATGCCTTTATTTGTGTGGCTGATAAAAATAACCGATGTCAGTGTTACTTTTTCATGCTTTATATGGGATGAGGCCATGAAACCTTCTCTTCTCAGTAATTCATATTGCCAACTGTGTGGCATGTTGGAGAACTGAATTAGCCATGATTTGGTTATAAATGCTGGTTAACTGTATCACTCTCCTCTTTGCTCCTTCTCCCCTCCCATCAACGGTGCAGGAAGTCCTACGAGTTTGAAGACTTGCTGCAGTCATCATCTGAGAACGGCCGGGTGGATTGGTACGCGCAGACCAAGCTGGCCCTCACACGCACTTTATCTGAGGAGAACGTCTATGAAGACATCCTGGGTAGGAGCTTTGGACAGGACATACTGGGTAGGAGCTTTGGACAGGGGAGGGATTTGACTGCTAATTTGAGTAACTGAGAAGACTCGTGGTCAACAGGCACTCGCTGGAGGTGCTGAATAAAGTAAGTTTATTATCCAAATGCAAACCAAGACACATTTTACACAGATTATTGGCAAATAATAAGAAAAATGGACAGAATATTTCAAAACTCATCAGCTTCAAAGATGAACCTGAGGCATGTGGGAACCAGCTTTTATTTTTTGCTGGCATCTCTCCTGTCTTCCTTTTGTCCTGTGGATTAATCCTCACAGCTCTGGTCTGTCCGTTGTGGTAAGCTTGTCAGCGCTGTGATAATGCGAACAGTCTGAAAATATAGCCTTGAAGTCCATTCCATGGTTCAGAAATAGGATTGTGTATGGCTCCAGGTACCATTGAAATCAAGCAGCTAGGTCCCACAATCTTTAAAATTGAGTTTTATTTAATTCTCTAACTTCGATGGCAGAGCAATGCCATTTTAAAGATTATTTCCCGTAACGCTCTCAAATTATGTAGTATTTTTTAACATTGTGAGTTAGATGGCCTTTTATGGAACATAGAATAGAAGCATCCCTCTTGAAAAAGCCTTAAGAAGTTTTAGTAGCTGTAGGCTGGTGTTGTGTAAAGCTCTTGGCTGAGTTTAGCAGAATAGAAAGAGAATAGATGCATCGGCTCTCGCCATACAGCTGTAATCCTACAAAGGTGGTCTGTGTTGTTTGGCGTGAGAGGAGCTGCACTTTCTTGGGAGCAGGAAGGGCTTTATTATTTTGATATGAATAAAATCTGATCATACTTGATGAGAAAGATCTCTCAAAGGAATCATGTTCCTTTGGGACTGATGGCAAAAGAGGTGATGCCAATCCATCCTTTTTGACATTTTTGAAGCTGTCAGCCTCGTTTGTGGAGCTAGGGGCCCAGTGTTTGCCTTTTTCTTCTCTTTACTTGGAGGGGGGCAAAGGAACAGGGAGTACCTGAGCAGCTGCTGGATTTTTTTGTGTTGGGGCATGGTGGGAGGTCTCAGAAACCACCGAGTAAGGGGTCACCTCATCAGCTGGAATAACATGGATAGCATTACAGAGTGGCTGTATGGGCAAATCCATCCATTCAAACACAAGCACACCCCTGTGTCCCAAACTTGCAGAGGACTCAAATACCAGGCTGAAATTCCTCTCCCCTCCAGCTTTTAGTTGCAAGGATTAAAAGAAAACAAAGTTATGGGTAATTGTCAGCTAACGGGGCATGTTTGGTTTTTTGTTTTCTTGCTGCATGTTGAGGCTTTGCCTGGAGTCAGTGATCTTTAATTGTTTCCTGCAGTCCTGGTGGTGTTACAATGGAAGCTTGCGAAAAGGCGTAGACAGGGATAACTCAAAAAAAGCTAGTTTTGTTTTTCTCAAGACTGCAGACAGGTATAGTCCATGAAACATAAACAACATGTGAAAACTGCACCAATGGAGGGGGAACCAAGACTTCAGCTGCAGGACACTAGTGCTGACCAACAGATAATCCTGTGTGTCCATCAGGGCATGCAAGCACATACGTACACCCATTATTCATATGTGTGACTTAAGGAGGGTTCAGCTGTTGGTGGGAGAACCGTTCCCTTTCCCAGCAGGTCGTACAGATTCCCTTCGTGCACCATCTTTTTACCCGTTTGCCATTGCTTACCTGAAATATTGGAAATTGTACTGGGCAGATGGATGACAAGGTTTGTTTGTCAAAAAGAGAGAAACGGTGTTCTTTCTTCTAGACTGAGGCTAATTGGACATGCTGCCGAGCAGTTTGAGGATGGGGTAGGCAACAGAACCCAAGCTTGTTCTTTTTTCTCCAGTCCACCCAGTTATGTGACAGCAGAAGTATATTTTCAGTACTGAAGTGTGCCATTGGAATTAGAAAGTGGAGCCACTTTCAGGGACAGGGCCCCTCACTACAAGAAGGACATTGAGGTGCTGGAGCATGTCCAGAGAAGGGCAACGAAGCTGGTGAAGGGTCTGGAGAACAAGTCTTATGAGGAGCGGCTGAGGGAACTGGGGCTGTTTAGCCTGGAGAAGAGGAGGCTGAGGGGAGACCTCATCGCGCTCTACAACTACCTGAAAGGAGGTTGTAGCGAGGTGGGGGTTGGTCTCTTCTCCCAAGTAACAAGTGATAGGATGAGAGGAAATGGCCTCAAGCTGTGTGAGGGGAGGTTTAGACTGGACATTAGGAAAAACTTCTTTCCTGAAAGAGTGGTCAGGCCTTGGAACAGGCTGCCCAGGGAAGTGGTTGCGTCACCATCCCTGGAAGTATTTAAAAGACGTGTAGATGAGGCGCTTAGGGACATGGTTTAGTGGGCATGGTGGTGTTGGGTTAACGGTTGGACTGGATGATCTTAGAGGTCTTTTCCAACCTTAATGATTCTATGATTCTATGATTCTATGTTTGCTGACAAGATGTTCTTGCAGACTTGCTTTGCTGGTGTTGCACATGCTTACCTTCTCCTCCTTGGTGAATTCGGTGCACCACTATAGTGCTGGGTATCACCAAGCCACTGTAGAAGACAGTGTTGGAAAAGAGTTGGGTTTCTGCCCTTGTCTGAAGACTTCAGCTGCACTCCTGCCCAGCAGGGCAGGCAGGTGGGAGCGCGCCAGTTAAACGGATCCTACAGCCATTACCCATCCCTGCTCCAGAGACCTGCAGCATCACTGACCTCCAGTCTTTGCTCTCAGCCAAGTGTTACATGGCAATAAGAGAAAGGCAGTTGCTTCGAGTCCCAGCTGTCCACTGGGATGGCATGAAATGATGGCAATGAAGAGAGAAGTCTCGTAACAAATTGCCTGCCCATGCAGATGCTTGAGCTAAGCCTTTGTCATTGGTTTCTTAGATGCTCAGATGGAGATGTCACAACCTGCTTTTTCAGAGTTGTGTGTTCTTTTTGAACACACCTAGGTTTGCATTTCCCAGCACTGCTGAACAGTGGGATGTCAGAAGTTCATTGTATGTAATTTTGGGTGTTTAAAACTTAGATTATTTGTGTGCCTCATTTCCAGAATCAGTGGAAAGAAAGGGACACCTCTGTGTGGTCATTCAGGCCTTGTGTTTTTGAGGGGATCCTAGGTAAGAATGAGCAGAATGTTACTTCAGAGGTGTCCCTCCCTCTCGCCTCCCCTCCAGGGAGAAAGCATCCTGACTTTGGGTGGCGTGGGTTAAGTGAGGTGAATCCTTCCCTCTTTCTAAAGTGGGGCATGTGAGATTGAGGTGTCCATGATTGGTAGATGTGTTTGAAAACCTGTGAGTGTGACAGACATCCATGTTCAGAGAGTGGATTAAATCTTTCTGCATAGTCAGCCCAAGAGCAGTGCATCGCTTCAGCCCCAATTAAATAATGACTAGAGGTCCCCCTAAACGTGGGGTTTAAACAGAGGAGAGAGGACCTTTATGTTAGCCTTCAGCTCACAGTTTCATTTGGACAATTCTAAGCAGAAGGCTGGAAAGAAGGAAATATAATTATGGACTGATATGCATGAGAACCTCACAGCTCCTCTGAAGACAGGGAAATGAACTTGAGGACTCACTGGGTCTTTTCCATCTGTAGTATCTGTGATATGTTCCTATGGCTGCATACATCAGTGTCAGGGTTTGGACACTGTCCAGTGAGCAGCTGGACTTCCAGGGC
>NW_009188223.1:64448-66871 GCF_000690835.1 Fulmarus glacialis | reverse complement strand
CTTGAGAACAGGTCTTTATGTCTGATGTGGGAGGTGGGAGAAGGCCAGCAGATCCCCAAACAGATTTTTATGGCAAACCTCAAGTATTTTCTGCACTTACCATCTCTCGCTTGTGGCTTTTTGCTGCAGATCCACCATCGAAGGAAAACCCTTATGAAGACATTGAGACCAATAGCCGCTGTTTGGGGAAGAAATGTGTCCTGACCTTCCCAGCATCCCCCACCTCTTCTGTACCTGGGACTCCCACTAAGGTACTTTGATTCCACTGGCCACTGCTCCTGCTCCAGAAAGTTTTTGGGTGAAATCCAAGTTCTGTGTGGAAAAAGTGGAATTTTGCCGATTTGACTTTCATCATGTCGGAGTTTTTTCCTTTTTGTCTTTTACCACTGGTCAGAGTACAGTGTGATAAGAGGGTATTTATTGCCCTTTTAGCAAAGTGAAAAACAGCATTCCCTTATCCAAATGATTTGTTGGCTTTCACTGTTTTTCACACCCGGACTACCTTCCCCTGGTAGGGGGGAAGACCTTTTGCTAATATAGTGCAAGAAAACTCTTCCTGCCCTCAAAGAGGGCATTTAAGTGCTTGGGTAGTCAAGCCCTGAAGTCATCTTGGCTTAGTGTCGGTAGGCAGTACACAGTCCGTCCGTGCTGATGCCAAGATGCCTCTGCAGCCCCCTCCCTTAGGGTGCCTCTTTTGCTTTCTCCTTGATGAGACTAGTTGCTGGTAATTAATGGAATGCCAGTCCCCTGGTTAGCGGGCCAGTACTAAAAGGATGTCCCCACCAGCAGCACGGCTCACGGCTCACAGCCTGGTGCCATTTTCCTCCTTGGCAGTGAAACCAAAAGAAGAGGTGAAACATTGGTCTGCATCTCTTGCTCAGAGCTCAGGCCTTACCAAGGCCAGCCCTGCTCTCAGTCTCCCGAGCTATTTTGGTTGCTTCCTGGTGTCTGTTAGATAGTCCAAGCCTGGAACAGCAGGCGCAATGTGACAGCAGAAGTCATCTTGGCAACAACTGGGTTCAGAGTGGATAGCAGGGATCTAAACACAGTTTTCCTGACCAAAGGATTTTCCTGTGCTCTCCAAATTGCAGCTATTATTACTGCTGTTACCCAGCATTTTCAGAAGTTTGACGTGCAGCACTTCTTGACGCGTTGCTCTTTTGCAACCAGCTTAATCAGCAACTGAGGTTTCCTTGGATAATTCAACACATAAAAGTGAAAATTGTTCTGTGGTTCTCAATCCATTCTCCGTGTTGTTAGTTAGGTCTAGAGCAGCAAGGGTCTATATATGAGTGTTCGGATGAAGTTGATTTCCCTCAGAGAGCTTTGCAATCACCTGTGCACCTTGATTTCCCACTTGTGCTATCAAAAGGGGGCTGCAGTGTTACACAGGAATTCCTTTCACCATAGATATGGTTCCCAGCAGGAGACACTTAGTAAAGAGCTGAATAGCAGTAACTATGTTACACTACACTGCTTTGGCATTTAAAAGCCATGATCTGCATCAGTCAGAAAAGAAGTGCTGCAGCTCTCTTGGCTATTACCGGGTTTGCAACTGCAGTGTGAATCATGCTGGAGAGCCTGCCCAGGCTAGAGGCTGATGGGGAATGGGTCTGGACAGACTTTCAGTAGTAGCTTATATCACTAGTGCAGGATGAGATTCTTCAGTGCGAAGGCTCTTCCCAGACTCATTTTAACATGTGACTTCTCTGTAGGTGGTAAGCGTTTTTGTGAGTTGAGCGTCTTCTGCCAAACCATTCAGAGACACCTGAGCTAACCTGAATGAATGAATTGGTCTGGCTAATAACTCTGCTGAGTGTGTCTGTTGATGGAGGCAGACCATTATGCTGCCTCAGCTACTGCTGTGCTGCTGTGACTTGTTCAGAATTAGGTTAATACCTCTCCCCCACACCGCTTAGTGCCATGCCATGTAGATACATTCTCTGGGAGTGCAGATACAGTGCCCGCAAAAGGTGTGACTTAACCTTGTCATAACTGCTTGGAAATTCTGTAGGAGAAGACAAAAAGAGTTCTTATGGAGCATCTTTCTGGTGAGAAGTAGTTTGCCTTTTGTGGTGGGTTGACCCTGGCAGGATTCCAGGTGCTCACCAAAGCCGCTCTATCACTCCCCCTCCTCAACTGGACAGAGGAGAGAAAATGTAACGAAAGGCTTGTGGGTCAAGATAAGGACGGGGGAGATCATTCACCAATTACTGTCATGGGCAAAACAGACTTGACTTGTAGAAATTAGTTTAATTTATTACCAATTAAATCAGAGTAAGGTAATGAGATATAAACCCAAATGTTAAAACACCTTCCCCCCAACCTTCCCTTCTTTCCAGGCTCAATTTTGCTCCTGATTTTCTCTACCTCCTCCCCTCCAGCAGCGCAGGGGGACGGGGAATGGGGCTTGCAGTCCTTTC
>NW_009188223.1:45099-64387 GCF_000690835.1 Fulmarus glacialis | reverse complement strand
CCCCCCCAAGGAAGACAGTCCTCCACGAACTTCTCCAACATGAGTCCTTCCCATGGGCTACAGTTCTTCACGAACTGCTGCAGCATGGGTCCCTTCCATGGGGTCACAAGTCTTGCCAGCAAACCTGCTCCAGCGTGGGCTCCTCTCTCCTCGGGTCCACAGGTCCTGCCAGGAGCCTGCTCCAGCACGGGCTTCCCACGGGGTCACAGCCACCTTCAGGCGCATCCACCTGCTCCGACATGGGGCCCTCCATGGGCTGCAGGGGGACAGCCTGCCTCGCCATGGTCTTCTCCAGGGACTGCAGGGGAATCTCTGCCCTGGCGCCTGGAGCACTTCCTGCCCCACCTTCTTCACTGACCTTGGTGTCTGCAGAGTTGTTTCTCTCACATATTCTCACTCCTCTCTCCGGCTGCAATTGCCCTTGCGCAGCAACTTTTTCCCCTTCTTAAATATGTTATCCCAGAGGCGCTACCACCGTTGCTGATGGGCTCGGCCTTCGCCAGCAGTGGGTCTGTCTTGGAGCCAGGTAGCATTGGCTCTGTCAGACATAGGGGAAGCTTCTAGCAGCTTCTGACAGAAGCCACCCCTGCTACCAAAACCTTGCCACGCAAACCCAATACACCTTTCTTTATCTGGAGCTGAGCTTTCTGCTTCTCTGATGCTGTTTTTGGCCAGGGACTTTAAGAACTTTACACTGATACTTAAATGTCCTGTGTTGTGCTCCCACTGAACTTGCTAATGAGCTTAGGAGGAAACTAGTCTTCATAATTGCCTATTATGGCATTTCGTGTACCCTCCTCTGAAATATTTAATTCTGGCTGCTTTGAAGACAACCATACTGACACTGCTTTTTGTCTGGTCTCACTGCTTCTCTGTTCCTCCTGACTAGCTGCTCCTTATCCCAAATGCTTGTGGTTGGCTGGTTGCTTAGTCTTGTCATGTTTACAGTCCCAGGATCTGGATTACACAAGTCCTGGGAGACTTTTTTTCACACTGGAGCAAGGCTTCTTGGCCAACCTCTGAGATTGCATTCTGGTCTGGAATGAATATGGGATGGTTAAATTGCTGGTTGAGATAGCCCTGGTCTAGCCCGGTAGCTGGGCGAGTTGCTTGTGTGTGCAGAAATCTGTGAGTGTTCTCAGAATTTGGGCTGTTTTGCCAGCTGAGTGCTGTGGCTGCCTCACTGGATTTACCACCATGACAGTGTTAGCAATGAAGCAAAGGTACATAAGGTGCTGTGTTCATTCATTCCTTCTCCTCCATTTCCAGTTGCTCTCCAAGCCCATTTTTTTCCGACAAAACTCAGAGCGGCGGAGTTTCAAACTGCCAGACATACGGAAATTGAGCCGTGATGGGACTGGGTCACCATCCAAAATCAGCCCTCCCTCAACCCCCAGCAGTCCAGACGACACCTTCTTCTCCTTGGGAGACCCTCAGAATGGCAAGAGGAGAAGGAAGATTCCCAAGGTAAATCTAGGGCTTTCTCTCTTTTGCTGCAGGAATGTGAGCATGAGACAATGTTTTCTTTAGTTTCCAATGTGGCATCATTGCAATATAGCTGTGGTCCTGGCAGTTGACTTGACTTGTGTTTAACCCCCTTTCTGCCTGAAGGAGAAGGCTCACAAACATCTCTGCAAGTTTTGCAGAAGTTATTTTCCATCTGAGATGCCGTGATTGTCAGGAGAGATAAAATAAGAAGGCAAAAAAAAGCATTTTAATTTTTGGATAGAAATTGAAGTTTGTCAGAGGGGAAAAAAGCTATTAATATTTTTTCAAAAAACGTACCCCATCATATTTCCTTCTTTGCTTGATGGATAGGACAGTCAGAAATTGTCTGTGTGTTGTGTTGTGGTGTTGTTCCCTCCTGGAAATCTGTTGTTCTTTGCTAGGTCTGATTCATGCATTGGTTGTTTCTAATTCAAGGTAAAGTGTGATTGTAGGTGAACAATGAAAATACTGACATTTGAGTGACAAAAGGAGTTTTCTGTAGTCATGAGCATTTTCTGGAGCAACGTTTCCTACTTCATATTTGGATACAGCATGACTCCATTTCAATTTTATTTTCTTTCAGATCTAGCAGGAAGTGTATTCAATCCAAATGAGGTTTGGCAGCAGTCTGTCTATTGAATGTTTCAAAAACACAGTTATAAACCCACAGTTGCTTATCCCAGTCTTTGCAGGACAAGCAGAGGCTACCAGGGACTGTCTGTAGTGATTTTTTTTCTGAACCCACAGTTTTCATTTGGGGGAAAAGGGATGTGTTTGTGTATCTTTGTTTCCTGGTTGCCAGATCTGTGTTCATGTTTGCATATCTGATTTTTGAATGCCGTCTCTGTATACCTCAGCTCTTCAGGAATGAGCCAAGGACTACAAATGTCTAGGGTTTTCTTTCCCAGTATGCCTACACATCTGTGCATGTTCTTGAGCTCTGTCAGTGTGTTCACACATACTTTTATGTCAACTGGAGGGAAGATTACAAGTGTGCCACTGAGCAGTCTTGCAGAGCAAGCTCAGAACTGAGATTTACTGTGTCAGTGGCAAGATCAACCTGAGACTTGAGCTGGGCAGCTGGGTGGAGGCTGCACTTCCACATCAGAGCATCCTGCCTCTCACTTAAACATTTGGATTCTGAGTTCCCTGACCAAGTGTGTGGTGGGCCTGTCTTACCTTGAGCTCTCAGGACATGTGTGCAGGGATCCCAGACTTTCTGGAATAAATCTGGATGTTGTGGCCATGTCCTGCTGCTCCTGCCTGGGACCTTGACAAGGAGGCAGCTCTGCTCAAGGAGGCTTGGGGAAGCCTGGCATGGTCCTTATGCAACTCTGCTCCCCTTCAGGGGTGGATAGGGAGACCAGAGGCACTGAATGAGCCGCTAAGCCCAGCTATGCCCAACACTGAAATGTCCTCTCTCCTGGTCAGCTGGGAAGCCAGGGATTAGAGGACTTGCAAAGCAAACCACTAGGATAAAGTACTTCAGCATCATTGGCTCCTACCCATCTCAATTTCTTCAGGATTCCTTGTATGATGTGTTTCCCCCATGCTTGGTAATGAAGGCTTTTCCAGCACATCCCATAACAGATGTTAAGGGCATAAAGACATTAGAGTTTGCTGTCGTCCTCCAGCCAGTTTTCTGCTTTCAAACCTGCAGACCAAGGCAGGTTCCCAAGGGACCCTCTGGTGCTCCCTGGAGCCTGGCCCACAGCGTGGAGATGCCTAGGTGAGCACCATCAAGCTCGTACGGCCACACAGTGTGGAAGTGCATTAAGGCCTGGCCTTTCATCAGCCCTTGTTACCTTGGGCTCCTGCCATGCCAGCATGACTGTACTGCTTCTGTACCAGAGTGAAGGTAGCCCTTGGCAGCACAGGTGCAGGTTGCTGTGCAAGGTTAGATGCTGGTAATTGTCAGTTCTGGGCCATCAAATGAAGAGTTTCAATATGGCCAGGGTTGGGAAACAGAGCACTTTGCATGAAATGCTAACTTACTTTCTTGCCCAGGGAGGAAAATAACCTTGTTTGTTTGTTTGTTTGTTTGCTGAGCAGCTTGTGTTGAAAATCAATGCCATTTATGAGGCACGAAGGGGAAAGAAACGTGTCAAGAGACTATCGCAGTCTACAGAGAGCAATTCAGGGAAAGGTAAAGGAACTTTGAATCATCATACATCTAAGACTTTTTGAGGACTTGTCTTAGAGTTTAGGCTGGCTTAGTGATTTATTTGATGTTTTCTAGCGCTTCTTCCAGTCCAGGGTGAGATTGAGTTGGGGCTTCCACCCTTTCTTTTGGGAAGATAAGGGCTGTTCCTCTGCCCAAAAGACTTTCATAAAATGGAACTTTTTTTGTTTTTCTTGGTTCGTTTTCATTCCATGGCTTTACATGATAACCTTATAGGTCGCACCAAAAACGTCCCCCCTTTTTGATGTTTATTTCTGGAACAGGCTGGAAGCTTTGGAGAGGAATGTTCTGTCCAAAGAGACTGATTTGTTGAGATCAAAATATTTTGTGGGAATGTGTCACTTTAGTGAACTGTCCAATGGAAGATACTAGATTTTGAAACAATCCTGGTTCCTTCAGCATCCTAATAAACAAATAGCCTCAGTTGGGAATCAGGGTTTCTAGACTTGACTGTAGGATTGTCTCCATTATAGCAAGATTGAGACTTTCAGCCTCCTACTGTCGATAACAACTTGCCAGAAGTGTTCAGGTACTTCAGAGCAATTACTTTTAAACATCTCATCTCTGTAAAACTCAAAATTACGTCTTTCCAGCACAGTATTTTTTTCCAAAACATCCTAATTTCCAGCAAAAGGTGACCACCAGCTCTATTTGTTTCCCACAATTACTTGTTACTGTTTATCCTATTTTATATAGGATATACACCCACAGGGTGGATGAGTGTGCTTATATGAACCTTCAGGGGAAGCATCCCGGACTTGTCTCTACATCATTTTTTATACCCCTCCCTGAAGCATCTAAGGCATCATTGACAGAAGCAGGCTATTGGACCACATAGACCTTGAGTCTGATTCAGTCTGGCAGTTGGGTTTTTTTTGTTTGTTTGCTTGGTTTTATCCCTTGTCCCGCAAACTACTGCATATTAATCAGTATTTTGCCTTGGTGTTGTGCTCATACAGACTTGGATAAAATACTGCTCTGGCGTTTTATTCTTTGTGCAACTCTTTTGGCTGTGCAAAATTGATTTTGTTGTTTGTTTTTTTTATTATTCCCTGACTGAATGAGAAGATACCAAGGTTGGTAAGAATTGGAAGGTACCAAGGGTATGTGCACCCTTGAAAATAACAAGGCCCTTGGGTTCTACTGTCTTCCCCCTGAAGTTGCCAGGCCTGGCTTTCTCATGCCAGTGATGAGAAATGCATAGTTATAAATAGGCTTTACTTAATTCATCTTCCCCTTTCTTTTTTTCCTAGTTACAGATGAAAACAGTGAATCAGACAGCGATACTGAAGAGAAGCTGAAAGGTAAGGGAAATGTGTGAAAGGAGCAAATGACTCCTGATAAACTCTGCTCTGAGATCCTGGGTCAAGATCTCTCCTCTGTGTTCTGCTTTCGGAGAAGGAGCTTGTTTCCACTCAGAACACAGTGAGAAATCAAAGATCTCAATACTGCAGGAGAAAATCCATGGGCTGAGGACTATAGAAGTCCAAAACAAACATCTGTTCCAATTTCCATCAAAGCTCTTTGCACTGACTTTCCTAGGAGGTGGCTTGGAAATACAGTGAGGTTTTTCTAAGTACACAGTCACAAATGTGTGACCAGGCTGACAGAAGCAGTATTGCGTGGGACAGGGTGTTTAGAAACCCCATTACATGTTTACTAAGGGGAAAAAACCACCAGCCAGACTGGCTAGCTAGGAAAACAGAATTGCACTATATGATTTATTGCTAGTTAAACTCTTCTGCATTGGCTGAGTTGGGATAGAGTGCTGCATTGCTTGCTTCACTCCGGTAGAGCTATGGTATACTGGTCTCCATAATACTCTTCTGAAACCTTCTTGTACTGGTAATTAGCCGTATGACATGCTGGTGGCATTACAGTCTTTTGGGAATTTATATGGCAAATTCAGTCCTGGCACAGTTAGAATGCAAGATGGAAACTCCCTCAGATTCACAAGTTTCCTGACTCACATGCACACCTGATCTGGGTAGCAGGTCAGTTCCCAAGCTGAAAAGACAGGCATAAGCAGCAGTTCCCACTCTGTGTCAACCGCAGTGCGTTGTGCTTAGGAGTGTTCGTCCTCTTTCAGGTTTTTAGAACAGAAATCTCAGACTGAGTTCCCTCTTGTGAGCACAGCTTCCCACACAAGAACTACTGCATGCTCTTGCTCTCCTCTGCATTGGGAAATCTTTTATCTGTACTGCTGTGTTAGCAAGATCAAGCTGAAAATTGCTGCCACCGCCTACCTTTTGACAGGTTCTCAGGCTAGCCTGGAGACGGGGAGAGAGGGTTTGTGCCCAGATTGCACAGAAATTACATTCACAACTGTCTTTAAACACAATGTTGTGAAATATAGTCCATGTTCAGATGTAGCTGAGAAAGACAGTGTAGATGTGGCCAGGAAGACTCAAACTCTTGTCTGTTACTGGTTGCCATAGTGAATCATGTGCATCACCCTGGGTTTCTCTGTAACGTCTGTATAACTGCAGCTAGCAACTGCCTAGAGAGGAAATGATGGAGGTCGTGTGAAGTCACCTCAAATCCAACAGCATGGACTCTGAACAATATCCAGATCCGTACCTGGATATATAGTGACTGTAGAAGTCTACATAAACTGTGAACAGGAGCTCTGGCACTTGCTGTTTGCTCTACCTACACCTGTATTTTGCTATATGCCTTGTTGAACTGTCGACTTTCCTATTTTTAAATAGGAAAGTGAGATGATTTAGCAAGTCTCTTTTATCTGGGACTTTTGATTTTGTATGTTTTACTTAACAGACCAAACACACCAGCCAGTTACCTCTGCTTAGCAAATTACTTTACATCATCTGAGACAAAGTAAATCATCAGACAGCAATCATCAGACTGCATATAGAGCCATAAGTGCTGACCCTTGGGAAGGAAAAATGTTCAAAGACAAACTCTGCCATGATGACAGCAGTACAATCCTGGTATCTTTAGTAGGTCGCACAGAATATAAACAATGCAGAGCTTGAGCGAGCTTTTCAGAAGTGCTCAGCATTGCTGCGACACTGCTCCTTTTGAAGTCTCTGGTAAAACAGAAACCACTTCTGAAAACTTTTGAAGAATTACAGCCTTAGAGCAAATAGCATAATAGGTGATGAGAGAAAGGAGTCTAAACCAGCTTTCCAGGGCTTTAACTGTCCAGGGATTGTTACGCTCCCTGATTTAAGAGGCACCTCAAGATTGCTTTAAATTATATTGTCTGGAATAGTCCATGAGTGGTACAACTTTACTAGATAAAAGGTCAAGGGTCTGTCCTAAAGTGTATACCATCTCTCAGGAAGCCCTGTCTCCCAAGCAGACATCTTATGTATTTGGAGTTCCCGCAGTATCCCTGTGGTTGCCGTTTCTGTCAAAACGTTGCTTTGCCACCCGCATTCACAAAAAGCACAGTTGTGAGAATGTGCTGTAGTCTCTGCTTGTAGTTAATTCTTTCTTTCTTTTGTAGTAGGGGTAAGGGAGACATCATGCAGATTTAATTTGGGATGCGACTGTAAAACAAAGCAAGGGGGTGGTCTTAGGGAATCTCATCTGGTCTCTTCTCAGCAGGCAGCTTTTCATTACTTTCCATGCTGGAATGTTTATTGTCCCACAGCTCATGTGTGTTGCAGTTACAGCTTGCTTGGCAGTTTTTCTTGTTTTCCCATTGTCTTGGGTGAACTTGTAGAAACATGGTCCTGAGAGATTAGTTTTAGGCATAGGAAGGACTGGCATGAGCCAGCCTTTTTCATTTGCACCTCTTTTCACTTTTTTTTGTTGTTGGCCTACAGCCCAGCCTGCATTACTGAAGCTGGGAGTCCCCAGCGTTACTCAGCCAATGGAGCCCTAGCCTGACCCAAGTGCTGGTCTTGTAAAACCATGGGGATTGCTACCCACAGCCTCCTCTGAACAAAGATGATCAATCACCTAACTGTGCTGGCTTTGAAAGATGCATAAATGAATGCTAGGATGAATGCCCAGACATTATCTGTTACACCATGTCCCATACAGATCTCAGTTTGGGTTGTCTTCAGCTGTAAAAGCTATCCATGAAATCCTTCTGCTGCCAAAGCTCTTCAGGGTGATGGCACTCACAAGATTACGTCCCGTCTCTGTCAATATTTATAGTGCAGCTTCCAAATGGTTCCCACCTTTTACTTAGCCACTGACAAAGTAAATGCAGTGAGGTGGTTTCGAGTTTATCCGTAAGTCTCTGCAAAGCACTGTTGGTGCTCTGTGCAAAGAGCTAGACAAAATCACAATCGCTAATCTTTTTCTTTGTAGCTCACAGCCAGCGCCTGGTACATGTGAAATCTCGCCTGAAGCAAACCCCGCGGTACCAAACCTTGGAACGGGACTTAATTGAATATCAAGAGAGGCAGCTGTTTGAGTACTTCGTCGTGGTGTCACTGCACAAGAAGCAGGCTGGGGCTGCCTACGTCCCTGAGGTTACCCAGCAGTTTCCATTGAAGGTGCGGTGCCTGTTGGGAAGGTCTGGCTGACATGTCTCAGATTGCATGGTGCACTTGCACAGCTGGAGAAGCCGCAGCTTCTCTGTTGACCGCACATTATATCAGTAACCCCTCTGCTGTGTCAGTGTTCAGTGAGACTGAAGATACAGAGACTGCAGTCAACCCCTCGAGAATTGTCATGGTATTCCTCACTGTTGAAAGAGCAGCTGATTTAGATCTTTTGCTGCCCTTGGCTGTGACTTTTATGTAGCTATTCACTTTCTCCCCCTTTTCTCTTTAAAGAAAACCAACACTTGGGAGAAGACACGTGTTCTTAAAGGGAAGGCACAGCTTTCACCAATAGTCTAGCTCAAAACAGGGAACGAGGCGTGGGAGAAACACAAAGCCAGTTTGACAGTGTGTTTGTAAATGGGATGTAACAAGAGCTCCCCTCAGAATTCAGTTCTCTTGCCCTTTGCTGGAATATGTGTCCCACATTGGAGGCACAATATAGTAGGGGCAGGTGCTGCAGGTGCAAGGCTTGGTGGAACTGGGAGCAGAGAGTTACTTTGAGATACCTAAAGATTAGGTGAGCCAGAATCACGGAAATTTTAATATCTTCCAGGCAGAAGCTTAGCCTCTGTCATCACCTCTTCATTTGTCACAGGAAAAATATTTGAAGTCATTCCATCCCCACATGACTAATTGGAAACATTCCTTCTCTCTGTTCTGCTAGCTCGAGCGCTCGTTCAAATTCATGCGCGAGGCAGAAGATCAGTTGAAAGCTATTCCCCAGTTTTGCTTCCCTGATGCAAAGGACTGGGCCCCCATCCATCAGTTTGCCAGGTAAGTACTGTACTTTGTATCCTGATTCATGAGAAACAGATTTATATATCAAGCTAATTAAATGTGAGAGCTGCTACAGTAAAAAATTGGGCAGAGCCCTGAGCGGGCTGTATTGGAAATGCAAAAAGATTGTGGGTTTATTGGGTTTGTATGTCAGAGACTTTTAATGTGGGTGATGGGTATCTTGTCATTCTGGTTTCTCTTTCTGCAGTGAGACGTTCTCATTTGTCCTGACGGGGGAAGATGGAAGCAGGCGATTTGGATACTGTAGGAGGCTGCTGGTAATTATCCCTGTTTTCTTCTTTTCCTAGAGGTGCAGCCTTCTGTGGGGTTGGTGTTACTGGCACCCACTCCAGAAAGTGGAAAGCTGCTACTCTTCTCTTTCTGCTCAGTGCCAAAGTCCCTCTCTGAGTACCACCCTCCACTCCAGGCATAGCTCTTTTACTTTTACTTACACCAGTGCTTAACGTTACGACCATGGACTGTTGTTTCACCACTAAGCTGAAGATAGGATTTGTCTCCCTTAGGTTTAGATAGCTACTAAACAGTTGCCTAAACCTGTGCTAGTCCTGTAGGCTGAGTTGTCCCTGTAGAGCATTATGCCCTGCCTTAGTCATTTGACTTAGGAAGGTTGGGATCATACTGTGGACGTGCCCATTTCTCCCCACTGTTTCTAGCGTACCAGGGTTTGAGCCAGACTTAAGGTATTGTCATCAGCAGCATGCTGTCAAATGTCTGCCAGTTTCTGAGCCAGCCAGCGAGCTGCAGAACTAAGAGACCGGTCATTCTGTCTCTGCAGTAGTTATAACTCTGACATTTTCTTGGTGTTTTTTGTGTGTGTATTTGCGTTTGTCTTGAAAGCCCAGTGGGAAAGGGAAGCGTCTCCCAGAAGTTTACTGCATTGTGAGTCGCCTTGGATGCTTCAATCTCTTCTCTAAGGTGAGGGGGGAGAGAGAGGGAATTTGTCCTGTAGGCCAAGAGGGACTACAAAGTGAAGTCAACATCAGAAGAATGGGGATCAGGGAAGCTGATGGCTGAAGAAAGGGCCTGAAGGCTGAAGAAAGGGCCTGAAATGGTGTTGGCAAGGCAACTGCATGCTAATTCCAGAACCTAGCAAAAACACAGTTAAAAGGAAAACTAGATTGTCAGCTGTTGCCTTGTTCCTTCAGCAGAACTACCAGAACACAAGCACTGAGAGATTAAAAAGTGGAGTCCTGACTCTGAGGGTGGTGGGGAGTTTGCAAATTGTAAGCTTTTGGGTTTCTCTTGCTGAAGGAAATTAAGGGTCTTCAACTGCACCTTTTACCTTCTTCCTTATGATTCAAGGCTCCATGTCAATGCTGGGTTAAGGAGAGAACATAGATGCTGGTGCACTTTATTCCTGGTATTACCTTCCTCCTCGTGATTTACTTGGTTTTGTGTCTTCATGCGTTTATTTCAGATCTTGGATGAGGTTGAGAAGAGGCGAGGCATTTCCCCTGCCTTGGTGCAGCCTCTCATGAGGAGCGTCATGGAGGCACCTTTCCCAGCTTTGGGCCGGACAATTACAGTCAAGAACTTCTTGCCAGGCTCAGGAACAGAGGTAAAGATACAACCCGAGAGAGAGGGAGACTTAGGCCAGCAAATGGTGCAGGACTGGCGACTGGAAGTTGGGACTGTGACATAGCACTGGGGATCTTCAAGGACAGATTATCTGGCAACTGTGTGGAGAAACTAGGGAGTGAAAGAGGGGACTGGAGGGGATGGCATGGAGACTTCAGTGACCTCAGAATCAAAAGGGAAATCATATGGTAAAAATATATGTAAGGACACAGCCATGCTAATATGGCAAAATGAAACAGGGTGTTGGCCTTGAGGCCGAGTGGCACAGGCTGGCGGGCCCCGTGCTGCACAGCACATGACCTTGGATCTGCTCAAGGCCCCCCACGCTTAACTTCCTGAAGACAGGATTCATAGCATGTGCTCCAGCATCCTTAATACAGAACCACTGTTCGTGTGGGACAGGGCACAGGGTTCTGGTCAAAAAATACCTGAAACCACACAAGGGCAATGTTGCAGCCTTTCAGAATGGCCTTTTCACAGCATCGAGGTGAGGGTACGTGTTGCATCTCCCACAGTGTGGTGTGAGGACAGTGGGAGGGGTTTTAAGGGTGCAGAGCTTTTGGGGTAGCATTGAAGGACTGTGGGAGGGTGGAGGGAGCCAAATTGAACGTAGTCTTGTTGGGCATGGTATGCCTTGAACGTGAGAGAGAGGGAAGTGAGCGAGTTGATTGAAGTTTTGTCTGAGGGCTTTCAGCATAGCACTACATGATGACATTCTCCTCAACCAAACTGAAAACAGTCCAAACTAAATGAAATTACTGCAGAGTACATGCATAGCTGGTTAAAAATCGGCACTCGAGGAGTAGAGTCCCAATGGTGTGCTGTCAGGCTGTGAGAATGTTTCGGCTGTTTTGTTTCTAAGATCCTTAATGTTCATTAATTAGCTGGTTGATGACATAAACCCTACAATTACACAATGGGTAGGTGACAGATTGGGATGGGTTGCAAGCACTTTGGAGAGTAAGGGATTAAAATTCAAAATGACCTTGCTAAATTGAAGGTTTGGTCTGAAATTCAATATGGACAAAAGCAAAATGCTGAGAAGAAGAAATGAGTAGTCTAATACAACATGGAAGTAACTGAGAGCGCAACAGTACTTTAGAAAAGGATCTGGTGGTATAGTGGGCCATAAAGTGAGCAGAAGTAACAGTATGGTATTATTTAAACAAACTCCTGCATTGTGAAAGAAAGTGAAGGGATTAATAATAAATAAAAGCAGCTTTTCTGCTTTCCAGCATTGGTGGAAATTTATTTAGAGTATCATTTTCCAAAAAATGCAAACACTAGGAGAAAGCCCCAGAAGAGTAGTTCCACTTACTAAGTGATTTAGAAAATACAGGCAAAGCTTGAGAAAATTGTTTGCTTAATATAGAAAACAAAGGATAAAGGAGGGCACGTGATAATAACCTTCCAATAGTCAAGAAGTTTCCTACAGAGAGGAAGGTGACCAGTCATTCTGAGTCTATACTGAGAGTAAGACAAGTAGTTGAAGTGATTTGCCACTGACATGTTTCAGCTGCAGGCTTGGTGTTGGTAAGGTCTAGTTCAGAACTAGAGTAATTTTCTTGAGGGATTCATGAAATGTGTGATGTTGGAGGCTTTCAAGAACAATTCAGATAAGCATCTGCCTAAGATAAGGAGTATGAAGTGCTAAGGTGCTGTGACAGGAATTATTTAAGTAGATATGAACAAAGAAAAATGCCCACAGGCTGCTCTTTTCTGTAACTGATAAAAAAAATTTATAGTCAGAAGGTTAGGCATCCAGATTCTTGCAGTAAAAAACATAAATAAATCGTAACTGTAAAAATAAGAGTGCAGATTTGAAAGGCTCCGTGCCATTCTGCTGCTTGAATGCCAGAAAGCCTGGAAACCACTCCTAGCTGGACACAAATTGGTTTTCCTCCCGATGAAGAGCTCCCTGTCCTCAGTCCAGTGGGGAGAACTTGTGGTTGGTCTCATGCTGTGCCCATTGGATTGGACTCTGGATTGTCTTCAGCTTCATCTGGAAGAAGGATTTGTGGGAGGTAACACAAGGAAAGACTGTTTGAGGGCTTAACGCTGTGCAGTGTTCAGCAGCACAGTCGGTAGTGCTTGTTAGCTATCCATGCTTGCCACAGTATGGGTGGACAGCGAGAGCTGACCTGTGGTCTTTTTCTCTCCAACAGGTCATCGAGCTGCGGCGGCCTCTTGACTCCAGGCTTGAGCATGTTGATTTCGAGTCCTTGTTCACATCCCTCAGCGTCCGGCACCTGAGCAGAGTCTTCGCCTCCCTGCTTCTGGAAAGGAGGGTGATTTTTATCGCAGACAAGCTCAGGTACCCTCTTGCATTTCCTTAAACAAAATGCTGCCAAGGAAGGAAGACTGAGAAGACTGCAGTGACTGATCCCTCTGCCTTGTTCTTTTTTTTCTTCTCCGCTCTTTTCCAACTTCTTATCTGATGTGAGTAGGGCTGTACTTCCCAGGAGTGGGGAACTCAGGCTATGCACCATAATTTCGCTTTGCAACTTGCAAAAAGCATGCTGCATCTCGTCCCCGAGGAGAACCAAATTCCCTTTCCTCCAGATGGTTTTAGAGCAGAGGCCTGGTGCTAAATAAATGAAACCCCTCCTTTTGCTCCATGATACTGCAGTGTTCCCCGCTGAGCTGTGCTGGAGTTTCCAAGGATCAAGCTTCAGGCAGAGATCACCATCCCTTCTGGGTTGTTCCCTGATGTCACAAAGTCTTCTTAAATCTGCAGCTTGTATTTTAGTATCGGTTCCTAAAGACTTTTTTCTTGTGAGAGATGAAAGTAAAGGATGCAGTGAGGGGGAATGAGACGGAGGACTTCCCTCTTCTATTTTGAATCTGCTCAATTCATGCGTTTTGGTAAGGGGGCGGTTAATTTTGTTGTTTGCTCTCCTAATTATGAAAATGGGCCCTGGTTTCTTTAAGATCTTGTGCAGCTGGTGGCTGGCAGCTCTCCAGCCCTTGAAGCACTTGAGGATGCAGGGAGGAGAGTTCTCCAAGGCTGGGGAAAGAAAAGCTGCCTGGATGAGTAATGACACTTAGGAGCACGCTCAGGTTTCAGGAGTGTATGATGCCCCTAAGCTGTCTGTTTTCACAACTTCCAGCCAGCAGGCTGCAGCTCTGGGACTGAGCACTGGGGCAAAGGATGGGGAGGCCCCTTCTACAGGAAAGTTAAGGGAAAAATTCATCCTGCAGGGATCCAGGGCTCTTTGCAGGCAGAGCTCAGGCAGTCTCATCACAGGAATAGGAAGGCTGGAGAGAGGGGAGGCTGTAGCATCCAGGCAGCACTGGCTGCTTGCAGTTTTTGGCAGCTGCCTTGGGTCAGAGAGGGGAAGATTTGCCTCTATAATCACTGATGCATTATATGCGTAGATATTGAGTATACTCGATGCTTAAGCCACACATTTCATGCAGAGCATTTAGACTTGCATTGAAAATGAGAGAATTCATCCAAATACTGTACTTCTACATAGCATATATGATTTATGTGATAATTTATGATGACAGGCTTTGTTTTCAAAGGTTTTTCTCCTCCTCTGTAGGGCAAATTTTGCATTACAGAAAATCTGTTAAGGATGCAGATGACGTTGTAATCTCTACATGAGGGCTAGGTGGTAAGAGTAAATGGTAGGGAATGTGTGGGGTTTTTTTAAGGCATCACTTTAGAATGCACCTTTATTTACCAGATCTTTTCCTATCACATCTTTATATGACAGCACATCACCATGTATTCTGAGCATGGTGTGTGTTACAGAATATCTCTAATTCAAAGCACTTCAATGGGTTTTGGTGGGTTTTTTCCTCCTGTATGTTTTGTCCGTATATCCAGGGTCCTTAGGAATAAGTCCAGCTGCCCAGGCCTGTAAAAGAGAATGGGAGAGAGCTATAGAATCACGGTTTCTAGAATCTCTAAATATACCATAAAAAGCTTTCTTCTGTGAAAAAAAGAATTGTCACGTTTTAAAGATCCAGGGTCTGCTAGGCCACAGGGCTCAGATTCAAATATTTACCATAGATTTGCCAGCTCTCTACAAGACTTTTAATATTTGATGTTTCTGAGAAGAGCTTGCTCTGAGCAATTTCAGGAGAGTTTTTTTCTTTTCCTGTAACAAAATATGAAGTTTCTCTGGCTCATTTTTGTGGAAAAAAATCTTGAAAATGACCCCACAGGACCGTAAAGGCTTGAAAAACAGAAAACAAAGAAAATAACCCTCAAAATTAAGTAAACTATTGTATTTTAATCCAGTCCAGTGGCTTGAGTGCACTGGATTGGTGAGCCTTTCATAAGGTCAACAGTCTCTTCTACTTGTTGGTGGAAATTCCATGTTTTGAAAGCTGATGGTATTGTAGATACAGGATCTTTTCTCCAAATGATACTTTTCCTGGGACAGGAACACATTGAACTCAATGAATATTAAGTAGTATTTACTTTAGGGGTGAAAATGCCAATTTCAGAGGAAAGAAAAGAATCACTTTTTGGCAATAGCTTAAGAGAAGAAAAAAAATTATAAAAGCAGCTGTTGGAAACTGCTCAGAGGTTAGGAATGCTAGAAATAATCCAGCTGAGATGGATTAACGGGTAGAGTGCAGGTGACATGGTGAAAGATGCATAGTAAATTACATTTATCATTCATCTTTGCAGTTCTTCATGTGAGCACTATCAATAGCTATCTGTACGTGTGTGTAAAGGTGTGTCTGGATGTGAGTGACAGAGAGAATGATGTATGCAATTTATTTACGTGTTTTAATTGCTATAAAATCAGTCTGTGGGAAAAGAAAGCTTGAAAGGTCTCTTGCCAAATACTGTGTGAACTGTGAAATGTTTTCAAGCTAAGCCAAAAAATGCATCTAACAAGTGTACAGCAAGTGAAATACTTTGTGTTTTCCATCTTTAGAATGAACATTGAGTGTTTTTTAAAGACCTGTCAATCCAAAGCTTGGCAGCGGAAAAGGAAAGAATTTGGTTTATTAGTTTTTGGGTGGTTTTTTTCCCCTGTATCACTATGGAAACTGGAGTATACATTGCCTCTCAACCCAGGAAAATGACTTTGTTAAAACTATGTTGGTCTGTGTAGTCTTCCCTAGCTTTTGTTCGCTTCTGCACTGTAAACTTTAGTCCTGGGGCAGTGGAGGCCGTGGCACGGGTTAGGCACTGCAACACGAGAGCTGCTTTTGTTTCCAAGTGATGCTGCCTGGCATGCAGTTTGAGGCACTGAAGACCAACATTTTAGAAGGCGTCTTCCAAATAAAAGTGGCCTGATTTCACAAGGTACCTAGAGCGGGGCAGTTTTTGCTGGCCTGAGGGGGAGTTGTGTTAGATTCAGAGGGCTTTTTAAATCAGGAAAACTTAAACAGGCTTAAAATCAAGGCAACCTTTTTCCAGATCTCCTCAAAAGCCTGTTGTGGATCTGACCAACTTGAGCAATTGCCTCTGTCCCTGCCAGAAACCACAGCTGTGTCAACAACACAAAGTGGTCATTGTTATCAAAAGCAGATCTGAAAGAATTGGAGTAGACACTTTAAATGTGGTCATCCCCAGTAAAAGGTACTTAATCATCAAAAAGAAGCCTTTTCCATGTGCTACAAAAACAGTCTGATCTGGGACTGCGAATCCCAGCCTCCCAGATTTCTCCTTTTTGTATTGTGGTTAGGGAGAAGAATAAACCCAATGATGAAGTTTGGATGTCAGATAATGGCGTTGTTTCTTCAGAGCATCTTAATGCTTGCTTCTTCACCTGCACTAACCTGCCACCTTGGTAGGAGGCAGTGACGGTCCCCACCCAGCTGGTGGAACTTGGCATCGTCCTGGTGGGATTTGCAGCCACGCTGCGCGAAGTCATGGGGCAAAGTTTGGAAGCTCCTGCGCCTGTTAAATGTTGTAAACCAGATCTGCGATCCATCATAAGTAAATCCAGATGTGACACAGTGTCAGAAATCCAAAGGTGTTTGTAAAATGAATCCTACTGTAGCAGAGCTTATAAAAAAGAAAAGAAAAAAACACGTAATCAAACCGTCTTAAATTGCCAAATGCCAGCATATTTTCAGCAGTTTGGTTAGTTCAGGGAACAATGGCCTTCCTGGTATTAAACTCCAAAAGGCTGATTGATTCAACAGTGCTTTTCAGAAACCATTAAGTATCCTAAACCCAAAGAGGAATTCAGCCTGGGGGGCTTTTTAGTATAGGTGCTTGCCTTTGGAGCAGAAAGCTGGAAACCCTGTAGTCAGTCTAAAATTTGGGAGGAAAGCAACCAAACCAAGCAGCCAGTATCCTTCCTTAGAAGCTGTTGCAAGCTGTCAGGGTGTCTTTTTAGAGCAAGTCAAGCTAGTCTTGGAGCAAGTTTTCCCAGGAGAGGAAGAAGAGTTTCTATGTAGTTGCAGCTGTTGTGTTTGGATTCTGTATTGGCCACCTCTGTTCAAGGTGGCTACCAAGAAGCAGCTGCTTCATAGGGTGCTGTGTGGTAGGTTTTTGCATAGGATGCTGCATGGTGGGAAGGCCTATTGTTCGAGCAAACAAATGTCACAAATTGCTGCAATATCATTGTTCTGACCAAGGGGGTGCTCAGCCAGAGAGATCTTTGTGTTAGCCTGTATCCAAATCAGCCCTTTAGGGAGGGATCTGACACAGTTCTTTGTGTACATCAATACTTTTCAGCCTCTATACTAGCGATATCTCGGTCTCTCCTGCAAGCTCCTGTGCAAGTGACATCAGACATGCAGCTCAGCCATGTTCCCTACAGGAGGCTGAGTGAACCCATGAAAATGTGCTCAGGATCTTGAAAGTGTACTTTATAGACCTGCAGTATTTTAAGCATTACCTGTTGAAACCAAAAGCCTTAACATGTGGTGTCTGTGTCCCATTTGAACAACTGGCATTGAACTTCTGTGGCAGAGCACACTGCAATCCCATTGGGTAGATCTCTTCATTCCTGGTGGCATCTGGAGTGCACCAAGCAAAACACAGCACTGGGTCGGTATTATTCCAATGGCAGCAGTCGTCATCGTGGTTATGGTGCATACGTCCTGGGATATGAGGATTTCAGTAGGGACACTGGCTGTAGCTACCCAAAGGCTTTGGCTGCCTGTTTGGTATAAGAGCCCTCAAAGGGCTGACCAACACTGAAATAGTTAGTGCTTTGAGAGTGCATTAAACTGTTCTCGTTGTGTTGTGCATATCAACTGTGGTTGATTCTGTGCACATCTCACAGAAAGAGGCATCCAGCTTGAGCAGTGCCCAGAACTTCAGTGGCCATATTCACCTTCTACACAGAGGGGTACCTGCTGTATTACGACTGTGGTGTAGTTCAGGCAGTCTCCACCATCGCTGCTCTCTGAGGAGCACACGGTCACACAGATGGCATAAAAGGAATTTATCATACTGGATTCTTTTGCAAGGCTCAGTAGCCGTGGTGTGAATTGGCAGTCCCTTAGTGCTCGGTGCAGTGCCGTGTGCAAGAGAAGGAGGGAGCTTAGGCTTGAATCATTCCAAAGGACCACGGTTCTGCTGGGCTCCTGGCAAGCTGCAGCTCCCTGAGAGCAAGTCTGACTGAATCACATGCAGAAGAGGCACCTCAGTGTTACCTCCTCTGTGTCTGAACTGCTCTGCCTTCAAAGGAGGCTCACAGACCTCAACCCTATTAGTTTTGTTCCCTGACAATGTCTTCCACAGTGAGAAATGTTTCAGAGCAGAGATCTAGGATTTATCCTGGAGGTGATGAGGCATTCACAGATGGAAAGATGGAAGGGGAAGCTTTCTTTTTTACTTCCCACAGCGTTGTGCATACAATTTCAGACTTACACAGCTCTGTCTATGGCTTCCACTAACTGGACCTCAGCCATCTTTCCTCCCACTTAATCTCTCACATACCATGTGTACTCGCTGGGACTTGAGAGCAGGGTTAAGGGAAGAACAAGCCACCATAAATATAGTAGGAGACAGCATGCCGTAATATCTCACCATGCCATAAATAACCATGTACTTCAGCTACTCACTGTTCCTCTGTGGAGCTACCTGGAATCACAGAGATCCTTTCCCTTGGTTTTCAAATACTGTCTACAAAGGCAGTTCCCACCTTTAGGCAGGAAAGTTGGATGTGCCTTCAAGATCGAGGATTTGTGACAAAGGTGAAACTTCTAATACTTCCACCTTCAACCTCTCTTCAAAGAAGAGGAAGTCCAGCGGTGGTGGTCTAAGAGCAATGCCACAGTGCTGCACACAAGTGATGAAAGGAGTTCTTTCAGCTTTCACCATGATGTTGTTGTGGTCACTATTGGTGCTATTATCAGTCAGAAATTGAGGAGTGGAAAATACACTCTGCAGTAATGGTGGGGAAGAGAAGCCTCTGCTTTTGCATCTGCTAACTTGGCCTGAAACGTGTGGGTGTACAAGTAACACTGCCTTGAAGGAGACAGTTTTTGAAGGATCTCATTAACTTGGAGTGCACTTCTAAGATGACACACTTACTTTTGTTGCAGTTCCTTTCAAGATTCGCTTGTATGAAAGATACAAGAAAAATAATCTACTCTGATATTGTTCCCACATTTTCTCTGGGTGTTTTGGTTTTTTTTTTGGTAAGTGTCCCTGTTTCTTACCAGCTCTGCATTTTCTCATTTTTTAGGTTTTGTTTCTCTCAGATTCATTATCTACCTTGCATGTGTGGTAGACACAGCAAGACATGGGCTTGCTGATAAGGGCCGGCACAGCTTGAGAGCG
>NW_009188223.1:35599-45081 GCF_000690835.1 Fulmarus glacialis | reverse complement strand
AATGAATGCGCAGAAGGGAGGGGCATACGCCCAGACCTCCTAAACAAGGAAGTGAAACTGAGGGGTTTTTTTCCTTTTTAAAGGCTTAAAGCTACCAGTCTGTGACACAGCCTTTAGGGTCCTCCTCTGTTTTTGTAGAGTATCCCCTTAAGAAAAGACAAGCCTCTGGGAGTGCAGGGAGGGGAAACTATCCCCATCTTGTGAAGAGACTTCCTCAGTGCACACATCCCAAGCATCCCTCCCGAGCACCCGTTCCCTACCTGTTGCAGTCCCAGACAAAATTCTCATGTTAAGCAGATTCCAGCCTCTCCTCTGGGATTTACTTATCTCCAAAAAGCGTCATGTGTTTAATGATGTTTACTGCCTGATTACTTCATATGATCACACTGATGTCCCAGCAACCAGAATCATGTTCTGTTAAACTGAACTTATTGGATGAGAGCCAGCCAGCTGTAGCCCAGCTCAGCATGTGTTAGTGTTACAGTGCAGGGATTCAAATCCGCCAGACTTAGCTGGAGCAGGGGGCGGGGAGGGAAAGCAGGCTTCGCTTTTCAGAGCGAGCTCAAGTCCACACCCATCAAACCCCTTCCCTCTCAAGTCAGCAATAAACTGCCGGATCCGGGTTGCTGAGTGTAAATTCCCCTGTGGAGTTTAACAGGAGCCAGCTGCGCGCCCTTCCTCGGCAACGTGAATCCTCCCGGCTGCACCAGCCTCCCTCCCCTCCTCCAGCCTTTCGAGACCTGGATGCTAGTAAAACAAAATGACGTTATATACAGGTTTATAGTGGCGAGCCTTCCCGCTCCCTTGATGCATACAAATGCTTCCAGACCCAGAACAGATGAGTAACTGGTGCCCTGCGGCGAGCTCTGCCGTGTCTGACTGCAGACCTTGCCTGCCTCCTGCCAGAGAGCTGATGGGATTTCTGGACGGACCCTCTTGGAAGTTGTCAACAAAGACGCTTACAGCCAAGCTGCTGGTGGCATTTGAAGGGGGAAGAGGAAGGCTGCGGTCCCATGAGCCACAGACAGCATCCTGCAGAGGATGTGCTCCCCTCCTGGGATTTCACTCTCCCGTGGTTCTGAGTAGCCTTGGCAGGCTCCACAGGCTGCAGGGTGCCTGGACAGCCTCAGCTGGAGACCGCTGCCTTCCCTCCGTGCTCTGGCACAGCTGCTAGGAGCTATCGGTGTGATTGGGACCAAGAGAAAAGCGTGCCATTGGCATGCGATTACTCCTGCTAAGGGTTGCCCAAAGGCAAAGCATGTATCCTGCACAGGTAGCAAGCCAAGGGGCTGGACCTGCAGGAACACCTGGGGACCCTGTGGCTGCAGGTTACACCCAGGGCTTTGCCACGGGGTCCAAGCGGGCCGTCCAGCTGTGCTGACAAGGCCAAGAGTATGGCCAGCAAGTAAGTGGGCCACAGTGCAGCCCAAAATATAGCTGCTGTAGTGGTGGAGCCGTCTTCTGCGTTCCATGGCTGTGTGCTGTCTATGCTGGACAGTATGGCCCCTGTGCGTTCAGACCCGTGGCTTTCCCATGAAAGAGAATAAACTCATTTCTCCAATGAGAGGCAGTGACATGTAAGACCCCATGTCTGTGTGGTATTTCCCATCAGGGCACTGGAGGAGCAGATGCTGGATTAAGTGGAACCCATCTCTTGTCACATGTGTGTGGGTCAGGATTGTCTTTCAAAACATGGCCTCCTGTTATGGGTTACTGCTCCTGAAGCTGGAAAATGGGATCAGAAATTTGTGAAAGCCCCTAGTAATTACAGAGATCAATCAGGGAACAATTGAAAGAGCCCTGATTTCTAGGAAGCACCACTCATCTCCTGACTGGCCATTGCCCTTGGTTGTGTTTCATCTTCCAGCACTCTCTCCAAGTGTTGCCACGCTACAGTGGCCCTCCTGTACCCCTTCACCTGGCAGCACACCTACATCCCCGTGCTGCCGCCTTCCATGATCGACATCGTGTGCTCGCCCACCCCCTTCCTCATCGGCCTGCTCTCCAGCTCCCTGCCCCGCCTGAAGGAGCTCCCAGTGGAGGAGGTGAGCCATGCACCCACACCGCAGCCTTGCTCTCGGTTGCTTCCAGTGGACTGAGTTGTCTTCTGTCCCGGAAAGACTGCTCTTGAGAGTCTGCCTTGGCAGCTGGCGGCGTGAAGGAGCTGAGGTCTCGTCCTCTGGCTCCTGCGAGCGTGGGGTGAGGGAGGAGGCGGACATCCCCCGGGGAGGCTTGTCTTGGGAAGGCAGGGGGCTGGAATCTCCCTATGGGGCTGCTGTGGGTAGGAGGTGATTTTATAAAGTTACTGTTGGTTTCTGGATAGTGTTGTCTAGGGGCTAAGCGCAAAGTCTGCCAGGCTTGAAGTATGATTGCTATAAATTGACCAGGATAGCTGCCCCTCTAATTAACACAGGTGCCTAATAAAATGAATAAATAATTAGGAAGACCAATTCATGGTGTGCAAGGGTGAATGCAGCAAGGCTGAATGTGGTCGGGGAGGCATTTCTATCCCTGCCCACCCAGGGCACGGCGGTGTGGCGCAAGGGGAGAAAAGACGGAGCTCTGACCCCGACGTGGTGGTAAGGAGCAGTGGGCTGGGCTTGGAGCACAGCCTCCTGCTGTCCAAGCTGTTCTGTCGTTTGCGGTGAAGTCGTTAGAAAGCCGCAACAAGGGCTCTGTTCTTGGCTCGCACTGGGTGCCTGCTCCAGCTGCAGTGGTGGGTAGGAGGAGCAGGGGCAGGGCTGAAGTGTTTCATCCAGAGCAGTGACAGATTAAGATAAACTCTGAGGATGGAAATAATGACTTCCCCTTTTTATTCTTACTCTCTCATTCTTAGGTCCTCGTCGTTGACCTTGTAAATAACCGGTTTCTGAGACAGGTGAGCAGAGCTATTTCGTATCCTTCATCTTCTATCCCCTTCTTCCATCTCACCTTACCTCCATCTGTGTTTGCTGACCTGCCTGGCTGGCTGGATCGCTTACTCTCCACGCAAACTGAGGCACGATTTGTGGTTGGCAGTGTCACAGGGTTTGCTGTGTACGTATGTAATATGAGAGTCCCAAATCACAGCTGTTGAGGACAGAATCATTGTGCATTCTTTCTCTCTCTGTTTTTTTTTTAAAGGGGGAAACAGTGGCACTTGAGCACTGTGGGTCCTTAAGTGGCATCCTGTAAGGCTGAGGGCAAAGCCGGAAAGCCTCAGCTTAGCACTGTCTGCTGGGGAGCAGCACGGGCTCTTTCAGCCTGTGCCTGTCAGTCCCGCTCCTATCGCATACCCAGCCCTGAGCGGGGAAGGGAGCCTTGATGATTTCTTCAAATCCCTTCCTGCCCAAGGAGCTTGTGATTCCTCACTCCTTGCACTGGATGGGTCACAAATAGGAAGCTGGTAAACGGGAACCTAACAGTTGCTCTGCAGATGAGATTGCCTGCTGATTTTTACTGCCCTTTGTCGTGGAGAGGAGAAGCGGGATACTGAAGAGAAGAGGATAGAGGAGCAAATGTGCTCCTGCCCCAGGAAGCTAGTTTTGCCCCCAAGCTCTTCAGCAGATCGCTGAGCAGTGCTGGCTGCGTGGTCTCTGCTGTGCCTCAGGTCCCGCGGGTGGGATGGGAGAAGCGCACCTCCTGCTGCAGGGAGTAGCGTGTGGGTGAAGGCCACTCCTTCGGTGCAGTTCTCACTTGCCAGCTGCCTTAGCTGCAGGGAAATGCTTTACCTTACACCTCTCTTTTGGAGGTTTAAGCTAAATCACGCTGTCTCAGCCAGGGCTGGTAGGAGCTTGCACGCAGTCACCTGCAGTTCCTTGGTCTGCAGGAACTCGTTACGCCCCCGTAACTCGATCAGTGCCTGAGCAGAGCTGAGCAGGGGGTTGTGCTCACCTGGCTGCACTCCAGCATTGTTCAGATACGTCCTCTTTGTGGTGGTGTGAGTGCTCGCAGGCAGACCATGGGGCTACAGGTGAGCACTGCCCAGTAGCCTCTTGGATCGGACACCTGAAATTCTTCCAGAATAGGAGAATATTTGGAACAAGATACCCCCTTTCTCTTTTCTCTCATGCTTCTTGATAATCCTGCACTGGGAGGTGCTGGGAATGTGCCAAGCATATTACGCCTTCTCCCTCTTCCTCTCTTCACGGTTCATTTTTAGTGCTCCCCCTGCCGTGCTGGGGACGGGATAGGAGCTGGCGAGAAGGGCAGGGGCTGGCTGTGTCCTGGCCCCAAGCCCTGAGAAGGTGGCTCTGTTTTGCAGATGGAAGATGAGGACTCCATCCTCCCCCGCAAGCTGCAGGCTGCCCTAGAGCACATTTTGGAGCAGAGGAATGAGCTGGCGAGTGACAAGGAGGAGGGTCCCGTCAATGGCAAGCAGGGTAAAGCACGGTTTCTTTCAGCTTAAAACCATGTCTCTTCCTGCCCCTTTTTCTCCTGTTGCTTCTTAGGGGAGAACTAGGCTTGTATTGAATTTAACACCACAGAAATTGGAGGTAGGTGAGCATTTTAGTTGAAACTGTGTTAAATACTCCATTGCACCAGGGGACAGTTCTCTTTGTGTGAAGAGAAACAGTATCTACCCCTTCCTGGCTCTGCCCATCCTTCTCTTACAGCTCCAGGGACCACCTCTGCTCCTTTCGGGGGGTGTCCCACAGGCCTCTCTCTGCTGCCGACCATGTGAGTGATGCAGGCTCCTCTGGGGGACAGTCCACCCGCAGAGCTGCAGTCTTGGAAGTGGCCGTGCGGCTCACAGGCAACTGGGCTGAGACAGCTCTTTGGGGGGCAGTATGGGCATCTCCTGGTTGCAGGGGAGCTGAGACAAAGCTTGGTGGCTTTCAAAGTAGTAGCAGCTCAGTCCTCTTCCATGGCAATCGCTTCCTAGGATGCTGTCTCTTGAGCAGCTTTTTCTGCTCAGGCTAGATCTTCAAAAAGCCAGGGAGTTTGTGCCCAGGGCTTTCCCTAGCATGTCCTTACAGCACTGTCCTCACTGCTGCCTCTTTCTTTTCTCCTTAGAGACCAGCCCTTTGAATGAGGTGGTGTCCGAGGCCTTTGTCCGTTTCTTTGTGGAGATCGTGGGCCACTACTCCCTCTTCCTGACCCCCACCGAGCGAGAGGAGCGGACCCTGCAGCGCGAGGCTTTCCGCAAGTCTGTCTCCTCCAAGAGCCTCCGACGTTTCCTGGAGGTCTTCATGGAGACGCAGATGTTCGGGGGCTTCATTCAGGAGCGGGAGCTGCGGAAGCAGGGGGTCAGAGGTGAGGGGCTCTGCCTGGGGTCTGCAGTCATGGAAACTCCGCTGTTGCTCCCATGATAGCCCAGCGGTGCTCACCAGCCGCCAGCTCTATCCCCAGGACCGCGGCTGGAGGCTGCAGTGTCCATGCAGGGACACCGGGAGGGATGTGGTAGGGACGCGCCAGCGCAGGCTGATGGTTTGTTCTGACACCTCTGTGCAGCCTTCAAGAAGTCACTCGGGGATTTTTTGTCTCTGTTTCCTTACCTTTCCAAAGGGGAGCATCACCTCACAGGAGCGTGGTGAAACATAGTGTTTGCACAGTGCATGGGAACCGGCTGATGGAGAACAGGGGTTTTTTGTGCACGATCTGGTAGTTTCTCGTTGAGGTTGGGGTTACAGCCACCCTTCACTGCTGCAGTAAGGGACATAAGCAGTATCCGCCATGTGTGTGCCTCTTCGTTCCATGCTGAATTCCCACCAGGACTGTCACAGTGCACTGCTGGAATGACTTGCAGTCCCTCACGTCCCCTTCCCGTGTCTAGAGGAAGAACTGGCTGAACAGGTTATGGCTGTTTTGGCTAGTAGAAAATATGGATGCTCATGTCCTTCCCAGAGCTGCTTATGTTGTTTCATTCCTGTTATCCCACAGTCCCGAGGGCTCTACTGGCAACTGAAGTTTCTCATCCCTGCTGCTGCTTGGTGCTGGCTTAGCAGTTTCCTCCCAAGCACTCATGAGCAGCAGACACTTGAATAGGTGGCTGAGTAAAAGAGATTTTGCAGCATGGTAAAACCCGTGTGACGATTCCTCAGATGATCTCACTTTCTGGACTTAGCCGCGTTCGTAGCAGAATGAACAGAGGTTTTGTTTCTCCCTGTGTGAGATACGAAAGCTCAGTCAGCCTTGCAGTAGGGAGGGAGGAGGCAAACCAAAGCTCCTGCCCCAGATCTGGGCTCAGCTGGTGGAGGAGGTGGGGTGAGTTGTTCCCTCTCATGTGCAACAGTTTCTCGGTAAGCTGGGACAGTGTGCTTTCAGATGGGCATTCTTACTTTTATTTATAGGGAAGCAAAATAGAAGTTGTTGACTTCTTTCTTTCTGCAGGTCTGTTTGAGGTACGGGCTCAAGAGTACCTGGAAACACTTCCCAGTGGGGAGCAGAGTGGAGTCAATAGGTTCCTGAAAGGCCTGGGTAAGGAACGAGCAAAACCTTTGGCTTCTCAGGAGGCTTAGGCTTCTTATTGCCTTCAGGTTTGGCAGCAGAGAAGCTGCTGAAGGGTGGCAGGACTCTGCTAGTGACTGCATGTGCTCTGAGCCTTGAGTGATCCGTGCCCGGCCATGGATCCCTGCTCTGGCACACTGTTGGCTCTGCCCGCTGATCTGCCACTTGTCTGAAGGCTGATGGAGAACCAAAGTTTGGGCCATGAGCTATGTCTGTGTCTTCCAAAGGGGATGGGCCGGTCTGAGGAAGCAATGGAGCAACCAGTGACTTGAGGGTGGTGGATGCAGTTCCTGATGGGGGGAGTGACACAGTCTCCATGGCCTTCAGGTTTGCCCTAGGGGATCAGCAGTGGGAATCGCTCAGGAGTATCCTACTATTGAATCCATTTTCCACTGTAAGAGGAGCTAGATGAGAGCTCCAGACTGAGGTTAGAAGTCCTTGATAAGTCATTGGGCACCATGGCTAAGAGAGTTTGATCTTCTGTTCAGATCGCATCCCTGGCCCTCGTGTCTTTTCTTGGCCGTTTAAGAGCAGCAGTGTGTGTGGGGCTGGTGTGCCGTGCCTCTTACCTACACGTGCTCTGGCCAGGTGAGCTTAGTAATAACGTTCACCTTCCAGGACTGCTGGGCAAATGGGGTCTGGAGGGTGTGCCTGGGGGCTTGCAGGCTGCAGCGCTGCTTCCAGGGGGTGGGCAGAGGCACGGCCTGCTCTGCAGGCACCTGCTTGAGCTTTGCAGGGCAGGTGGCTGTGGGTAAGGACCCAGGGCTGGCAGCAGGGGTGATTCTCTGCATAGGCTTGCTCAGCCAGTGGTGGTGAGGAATGACACTTGTTTTGCCTGTCACTGAGGGAAGTCCGTTTTTCTTTCTCTGTCTCTCCAGGTAGCAAAATGAAATTCCTCCACAAAAAGTAAGAGCGAAGCACATCCTTGTTCCACAGAAGAGAATGGCCTTACCATTTAACAGCAATAAATCAGACTATTATCAACCATTCCCATTCGGCCTGCTCCCCGGAGCCAACAGCCATGGGCGAGCTGACCACGGCCAGGACGCGCTCGCACAGACGTGTGGTGCCGCAGGAAGATTTGATGGCTGTGGGGCTGCTGGGACAGGTTTCTGGATATCTACAGTACCATGCACTGGACCAAGGACTCTCTGAACTCTGCACTAGCACGTTGCAGGCGTCCCAGCGGATTGGATCTCTTAGCTAGTCAATTCTTTGTTTTGTTGTATTTTTCTATTTATATGGGGGTTAGAACAATTATTAACCGATGACTCTTGCCCTGCCTCCTCTCTGCCTGGTGCTGCAGGAGGCCAAAGCGGGACTCCCACGGGACTGTGCAGGCAAAGCTCGGGCATGGAGGAGGGGAGGAACAGAGATGTATGGAAATAGGTCTCCGCAAAGCGAAGACACGCTGAGGGCTGCAGGGATGATGTGGACTGACCGGGAGGAGCTTCCAAGCAAGGGAGAAGGGTGAGGGGGAACCACTAAACCTACTGAGGACTTAATTGGCCAGCCAGCTCCTGGGGTGGCTGTGCCAGGAGGTCCTGGCACGAGGAGAAGCCTTTCCTTACACAGTGTAATTAAAAGCGAGTGGTGTAAAAGGCGTGCGGACCCTTGGTGTTTTGGGGAGGGGGATGAGCTGTGTCTGCCCACCGGCCCACATGGCACCGAGCCTGAGCCAGAGAGGACATCTACCAGCTGAGCCCTTGGCTTGGCCGAGCCCTTGGCTTCCCCGTGAGCCTCGCAGCCTGGGTGGCCTCGTTCCCTTGCCTGGCTGCTTGCAGGGGGAGCCCAAAGTGGAGCTCACCTGCAGGGTCTCACCGGGGAGACCGCTTCCCAAAGGTCGGGTGGGCTCTCCTCTCCCATCTCAGGTGTTGCTGCCAGGGAGCGCAGTAGAAAGCAGGCAAGGGGAGCCTGCCTGCTGCTGCCTTCTGAGCTCCTGGCTGGGGAAGAGGTAGGATCTGCCATTTCCCCCCTCCTGCTCACCTCTCCTCTGTCTGTTTTGGTGAGGGGGAAAGGTGGGGTGGTGACAGGGAAGGCGCGTGGAGGTTGAGGGGAGGTGAGGGCTCTTTCCAATTGGTGCAAAAGCTGTTTCCCTTGCACTGCTTGTGAGGGCAGAGTCAAGAGCAGCTGGAGCATCCTTGGGTCTCCTCTGCTCCTCAGAGAGGAAGCCAGAGGGTAGCTCTGCTATGGCCTGGAGGGAAGTCTCTTCCCCAGCTCTCGGGGGTTGCAGGGTGAGAGCTGCGTGTGGGTACCTGTGCTGTGGGCAGCCGTGCTTCACTGGGCTACACAGGGCTGCCAGAGGTTTTGAAAGCGGTCCGGGTGCCCCTGTGGTCAGTGGGTTTTCCCAGGCGAGAGGCCTTGTTGACCAGCAGTGGGGTTCACAGGAGCTCACCTCCACTCGGTAACGGAGAGGGAGCTGTGGGTCCAGTGCTGCTCTGTGAATCTCTTGAAGCCTGCGTTTCCAAAGTTTCCTACAGCGGCAGCCTCTTCCTTTTCTGTGTTTGAGGACAGAGGAAATGGGTTGTGAGGGGTGGTGGCAGGAGCGGGCAGCTGGGTGGGTGGAGAGGCGGCGGGGTGAGTGCTTGGAGAGGTGGTGCTTCGTCGGCTCCCAGTGTAATGGGGCTTGTTATGTCTGTGACATGTGCCACTATCTGGGGACCAGATAAGCTGGGCACATGGCTCTAGATGGCCCTGCTTGAGCAGGGGGTTGGCCCAGATGACCTCCAGAGGTCCCTTCCCACCTCAACCCCTCTGTGGTTCTGTGGTGAGCACCATAGATGCAGGACAGCAGTAGTGCCATGCCAGGCGGGGGGCAGGTAGGCAGCACGTGCAGCTCTACGCTCCCCAACTCAACTGTCTGCGGGGACAGTTGAAGCAGCGATAGAGGGGGTCAGAGAAGCCAGCAGCATTTATCTCCCCCCAGGGGTCAGGCTCCCGCAGGGGTGGCCAGGCAGGGGCGTGGGGGGCTGCCCCTCAGGCGTACTGAGCACAATTGGCGCTACTTAAAGCCAAGTCTGTCACAGGAGGTGGTGGTGGCCCGGGAAACTGCG
>NW_009188223.1:33713-35478 GCF_000690835.1 Fulmarus glacialis | reverse complement strand
TGGCCCGCCAAAGGAAACTGCGGTGGACTTCAAGGTGAATCAAATGCTGTGTTTTGTTCTCTTTTTAAAAGGTGTTTTTAATGGTAGCAAAATGGGGTTTTGCAAAGCTGGGACGCACCCACACATGCGAAGGTGGCCAGGATGCCTGCAAAGCTTTGTGGGGTGCTAAATGAAGCTGATCTGGTGGCTCAGCTCAGGCCTCCAAGAGCAGGTGTCCTACGTGGTCCCCCGCCGCCAAGCCTGTGCCCCTACGTTCCCCTTCTCAAGTGACATTTTCAACAGCGTGGGACTTCGCCTTCCTCAGTGGCACCCGTGGTAAGGAGCTGGGCGGGTTTCCTGGGATGCCTGATGCCGACAGGCTCCTTAGCTCAGCTTGAACTTGCGTGTGAGCATGCCGAGATACTGGTGGCTTTTACTGCAACATCCTACTCGCTCAAATCAAAATGGGTTGTGAAATAGCCCCGTTTGTCTCATTTGGGGGCTCCAAGTGGGCTCTGCCAGCACGGGGCTCTGTGGCCACTCAGTGCTTTCGTTGGCAGCTCTCAGGAAAGTGGGAATCAAGCCTACATAGCGTACATATCCAGGGGGGTGCTAAAAAACAGCGACATGAGAAGAGCAGTGAAAGAAACGTTTACAGCTGTGTCATTAAGGATTTAAAATGAAGCTCGGACAGAGTGTGTTGGTCTCCAGCTGCAGGACAGCCTCTCCAGCTTTACGTGGAGCCGTGTTGCTGCAGGATGAGCAGGGCCCTGCGCCCCTCAGGGCTCTGGATGCTTTGGAGGAATCCACCTGTGAAGAAAAGCCGTAAGAGTGGCTGTGCTGACTCTGAACACGGGTCCACGTGCCCTCCCGTGGAGGCTGCCAATAGCAGGTGCCCAGAGAAGACTGTGTGAACAGAGCACGTATACTGGGTATGCCCTATATACTATAAACATATACACACACACTATGTATACTATATATACCCAGAACATTACACATGCCTACTGTACGTCCCACAACCAAGGGTTTCCTGCACCAGAGCTGGTGTCTGTGTGTTTAGTAGCCTTGGATGAGTTTCTCCTCCATGACCATGTGTATGTGGGTGTAGACAAACATGCCAAGGGAAGAAGCTAGTCCGGGAGCAGTACGGATATATCGAGGGGTACTGGAGAACTGGGACGCTCACTCTGTGCGGTTCAACGTTAAAAGCTGTGACCTCTGCTCCCTGATGGTCCCTGGTTAATTAAGCAGCTTGCACACGCCAACGCAAGCAGCTCTGCAGGGCTGGGAGCTCGTGATGCCCAGGAGAGCCGCGCTTGTCGACTCCCAAGCCAGCGATTAAACCCTAAGCCCCGTTCCACTCCTTGGCTTCCCCGCACAGGCTGTCAGTGTCCTGCGAGGGCTCAGCGTGCCGGGCAAATCCCAGCTCTTACAGATACTTATTGGAATGTCCCATTCACCGTACAGTCATCCGTTCATCATTGACAGTGGCCAGTGCTGGCAGGACAAACGGGGAGCTCTTTGCAGCCGAGTTTAGGGTTCGAGACCCTGCCCTGCAGAGGGTAGATCTGATTTGGGTTTAGAGGGTTGTAGCCAAAGGGCTCTGCTTGTGGGTGGCTGTGGGGGGGGGGTCCCTGGTCCCAGCGGTCAGGGGGCTTGCAACTTACCTCTCTGCCTGGAGACGGCTTTCAGGTCGCAGGTGCCGGCGGGCAGCTTGCAGGTGTAGAGCCCCAGACAGCCGCCGCAGTCAGAGGGCTTCTGGCACGGACGAGAGTGGAAGGCG
>NW_009188223.1:33359-33703 GCF_000690835.1 Fulmarus glacialis | reverse complement strand
GTGGCCATGGTGCCGGCGTCCAGCCTTGCCCAGCCCTGGCCTGGGACCCCTCCCAGTCACAGCCGTGTCATCTCTCTGTGCTCACGCTGCTGAGAGCCCCGGCCCCGAGGAGCCTGTGCCATACGCAGGGACACAGCACGCTCGGCAGCTGCTCCTGCTGCCCTCCATCCTATCTGCTTTTTATGCCCCCACGGTGCCATGGGGACTGCCGGGCAGCGAGGCTCTGCGCGGGGGTGCTGGGGCTCAGGTGTGCATGGGGGACCTGGTTTGGAAGCTGGAGAGCTGGCTGAGCCGCTCAGGCAGATAGCACCAACGTGAGGGCAGACAGTAGCAGCCCATGGGTC
>NW_009188223.1:32631-33011 GCF_000690835.1 Fulmarus glacialis | reverse complement strand
CCTGCCAGAGCCGCTGCTGGCTCCCGGGGGCCAGCGACATCCTGCCCGCCCTGGAGGAACCCAGAGAGCAGGGAAGGACCCATTTCTTTGGCCCCATCCTCTTTGCTAGGCGCTTGTAACGCCACTACACACGGCCCCTCCATGCCCTGCAGACGGGTCAGCCGAAGGAGCTCACCAGGCTGCCCAACCCCGGGGTCAGGAGCGGGGGGCTGGTGCCTCCCCTCGCTCCCAGTCCCCCTGCAAACCCTCCGTGCAAACCCTCATCCTCGCTGGCCGAGGGCGGGTTGTGCTTACCGTGTCCCCGTTGAACTTCCCGTGGCCCTTCAGGTGATGGCTCAGCCTTGGGCTCCTGCTGCGGGCGGGCTGCGGTGGGACCCTCC
>NW_009188223.1:22818-32487 GCF_000690835.1 Fulmarus glacialis | reverse complement strand
CTCCAGGTGGCGAAGGGTCTTCTCCATGGCCCCCAGCTCCTGGCTGCCTCTCTGGGGTGCTGGCCTGGCCCCCCAGTGCCTCAGATGGTGCTGGGACCAAGGAGAGCAGCACCAGGAGGAGCACAGTGACCGTCAGTGCAGGGGTCTTCATCCTTGGGGCCTGGCTTCGCTTGGGGTCCTCCTACCCGGACGATGCTGTTGGAGGAAGGAGCAGAGGTGGAAGCTGCCTCTCTTCCCTACTGCTGGATCCAGCCAAAGCCATTTTTATAGCGCAGGGACTTACCCTGGGGGCACAGCCCTTTTCCCCCGCCCCTGCTGTGTCCCACCTCCCCGCTGGTGAGCAAACCCGGCTGCTCGCGTGGGCGCCCATCCCCCCTCCCTTGCACTCCCAAACACTCCAGCACACTTCTACCATAGCCACCCCGTCCCCGCTTCGTGACAGGTACGCGCGTGCCTGCGCACGGGCGTGCAGCGTCTCTCACTTGCGAGCACAGAGTCTTTTAGCTAAACAACACTTGCAAGCAAGGTCTTAGCACAGGGGGGCTGCCAGTAAATGTTTGTGCGTGGGAGAGGGAGAGGGGATGTATAAGATCAAAGCGGGATCTTTTGGCCTCTGAAAGGGCAGCCATTACGTTTTCATTTTGGTTTCCTAAGGAGGTAGTGCTGATGTGATACAGCTTTGTCAGTTCTCCAGCCCACCCCTCGTGCCTTCTCAGCTCTTCGCCCAGTTTTAGCCAAATCTGATGGACAGGCGGCAGGCCCCGGGGGGAAGAGTTGCTATGAGCCTGGTGAAAGTGGTCTGGGTAGAGGGAAGACACCCAATTGATGCCTCCATCCATTGCACTGGGAGCTCATTTCTTATTAAAGAGCAGAGCCCACACGGGAGAGTTGTGTTTGACCAAGCTTTGGTTGGCTTTTGTGTCGTGTTAGATACCAGTGATCTGCTCCTCAGTCAAGGGTCCTCGCCAGCGGGTGATCTCTGTGTGAAACGAAGGGTGAGTCTGTACTCTAGGCTTCCTATCCATCAAGTTCAAAAACCAGCCAGCACCAAGACCCAACTCCACTTAAAATTAGTTTTAATGAGTTTCAGTATTCACCAAACTGTTGACTGATTACCCACGGCGCCCGCAGTTGCATCCTGTGCACATCACGTGTTGGGAGAGGGGGTCATCCTTCCTCATGGCTTCCATGGCAGATGCCCTTGCTCCCCCATACTTGTCCATATTTGGCACCTCTCTTGGATGGCGAAGGGACGGCACCCTCCACCACATCACGGCCTCCCCGTCAGCACCTTCTTGCATGAAAGGCTGCAGTCACAGTCCTGAGCATCGCGAGTATCCCCTTCCCCTCAGCCCCACTTACTAGCAGGGAGGGTCACCCCCAGAGCCTTTTTCCACTGAGCTCTGGCTCCTCATCCACCAAAGGGCAACATTTGCACATGCAGGAAAGATGCTTTTCATTCAGAATTGTTCTGTGTACCTGCTGAGGAGGGACTGACAGCGCTGGCTTTAGACACAGCATTTGGGTAGGATGCAATTACCGCTTCCAGCCAGAAGATAGCTCTGAATTGAAGAGCTGGACAGAACAGGGCAGCAGTCACGCCACCGCAGCCGCCTCCGGCCGCTCCGAGGACAGATTTCCAGTGTGAAAAGGCGTCTGTGGTCCTGCCTGCTGCCCTGCATCATCCTGGTGGGAGGAAAGACTCTGGAGGGTGTAGTGACTGTTTTCGTGCCCGTGTAAAGCTGAGACAGTTCCCCCTGTCCCACCATGGCTTAAAAGTTAAAAAAGAAAACCATCCACCACAGCAGCCTCTTCTGCAGAGTTGCCAGCCCATTCCCCTGGGTGTGAGCAAAAGGAAGGCGGGAGACCACACAGGAGACCATGCAGGAGACCAGAGAGCTGATTTCTACACATCTGCTGCTATTATTTTCTGTATAGACAGTAAAGGTGTACCAGCAAAACATGGGTATTTTCATGCACAGCTGTTGTTAACGATGGAGTTGGACACTGCAATCCGTGGCAGCTGCTGTAAGGCTGTAAGGGAGAGGGAGGCTGTTTTGCAAATGCTGAAGCCTAGGTAGGAGCCCCCATCCCACCCTTTCCCAGACATCATTTTGTCATTTGCAATTGCATGGTGGGCGTTCCCCTGTGGACCAGGGATGAGTTCAGATGATCGCTGTCCTTCTTACCTCTGGTGTGGGAATGGCTCAGCAGCCTTGAGCCAGCAAGCATCCCCATGAGACCCACACAGAGGTCTCCTGCCACTGGCCCACTGCCATCCCCTGTTACTCCCCTTTCAGCCACCAATGGTCCTGCGTAAGACTGAAAAAACAGAGGCAGAGCTGGTGTCTTCCCATCCTTGAGTTTAGTCATGTGGGGCTAGAAGACATCTAGAGGACCTATCCCTGGGAGATAAGTTACACAACAGAAGAGTGAGAAGCTGATCTCCATAGCCAAGCTGGCTACGTTAGCTAATTGTCAAAAGGCTGTGGACCAGACTTAGCTTCTATAAAATTGATCTAAGTGTAGATGTCCTTGCTAATAAAGATGCTGGAGGGGTTAAAAGCAGAGGGATCACCATGCAGCTCTAGCCTGGACAGGGTCAAGGAGGCTCTGCTCTGTTCCTGGCTTTGCCGTGGACTCACTGTGAACCTGGCAGTCATTTGAGCTACACAGCTTGCGTGTCCACCTGCAAACAAGGGCTATGCTTCCCCTCCTCCCTGGAAACAATGTCATTATCCTGAGCTTCTGCAATGGTACCAGGAGACTTCTCGTTCTGGAGGGAAGGGAAGGTGTGACTGAATGTTTTGGTCCCAGCACACAGTGCTCTGTTAGGATCGTATGTCCAGCCAGCCACGAGTGGGAAGTTTTCTGTGTCAAGTACCCAGTGGTTTGCCAAGTGGTCAGAAATGGAGGCGTGGTGCTCCAGCTCTCCGATGTGTGTATGTGGGTGAGTGGGGTGTCTGCTCTTGACACTCCGGGCTGAGGAGGAAGGAAGCCCCAGGTGCAGATGAATGTGTGCAGGACAAGGGGCAGTCATCTTTTAAAGGCCACCAGCTTGGCCCCTGGTTACCCCGCTTTGATCAGTCTTGCCTGCTTTCTCCAGGGGCATTGGACTTCAGAGCAAGAAAGTGCGACGTTTGCTGTCTGGCTGGGGAAGACTGATGAGGTTGTCCTACAGTGTTATGTGCCTGCCAGCTGCACCTTGCCTCAAGTTGTGGTCCATGGGACCTCTTGGATATAAACCAGGAGTGAGCAGCAAGAGAGGATGTTGCTGCTGGGCCTACCTGAAAAGACACGGTCCTGAAAATCTGGGAGTCGGTGACAGAGGAGCTACCATGATAATGGACAGCAATGACACAAGGTGAAGGAAGGGAAAATTCCCTCAGGGGAAAATCTAGGAAGGACTGGAGGTTCAGGGAAGCAGAAGGTCTGAAAGACCAGAAACCAGCTTTTCTTTACAAAGAAGTAGTTCCCTAGGTTGGGGCCTCCTTCTCTGAGGGTTTACTCAAGACCAAAACAGATGAGTGTTCTCCTTAGAGGGGGAGATGAGATAAACTATCAACAGGCAGTAGACAGAAGAACCAAGCTGTAGTTGCTGTAACCCACCAAAAAAAAATCAAAAAGGAAACAACAGCAGACAAACATGAGTGTGAACAGTGCAATACAAATTGTCACCAACTGCACTCCATTTACACTTCACCTCTCAAAAGGTAGTGTGCGCCAAAGTCCTCTGGTCAGCAGCCAGCTTTTGAGCTCAAAGCTCAAAACACGGCCCAGTTCCTGGAAACAGCAGTGCTGGTAGTGCGAGAAGGTGATGGATGAGAAAGCCATGGTGGTCTAGTCCATCTTCCATACCTTCACCTCCGGCCAGCTCCTGCTCTTGACTTGCTCCTGGCTGACACTGGCAGTGCTGATTTCTGGAGAAATGGGCTCGTAGGAACGGAGAGACAAGCTTGCAGCAAGCAGACCCATCTGGACACAGGTATCTGTATCATGTTTAGCAAGCATCCCTGCAAGGATTCCTGCCATTAAGCTGTGGAGAGAAAGAAAGGCAGTTTTGAACACTGGGGAACAGCTTTGACGTTGAGAACATGGCCATTCGTTTGTAAGAGAATTCATTTGGACCCAAACCAACACTTGCAGAAGCAGAAGATGTCACACAGGAGGGGTGAAGTTATAATAAAAAGTTTTTGCTTTTTTATATTTGTTTTTAAATTTGAAGTAACAAATAGTGCTATTTAGTCACATTTTACCTGCTTCTCATCTGAGAAGTTGAGATAGTTTCCCACTCCACCACATCTTCTTTTCTCCCCAGTTTTCCAGGAAAGGCAGGAGAAAAGAAAGGAGTCTAAGAAGGGAAGAAGCTATTTTTCCCTTGCTCTCTAATTATTTTGTCGTTTCTCTGCTCCTTGTTGGTGCCTCGTTACATTCCCTCCTGTCCCCAAAGGGGTGGATGGACAGAGAGATAAAGTTTCCATATATATGTGGGAGGGGCAACAGACATAGCTGGAAAAAGAAATCCAAAGCTGAAATGGGATTTTTGTAAACTTTAGCTGTGGTTTTCCATTTGAGATTTCCCAGTAAAAATTATGTGAGTGCTTGGAACAACAGCGGTCACCCACGGGTCCTCACAAGGCACCGAGGAGGCCATCAGGAGAAGGGGATGACTTTGCCATCTCTCTGGCTTGCAGGGGAAGGCTCTGTTGAGGCACGGATATGTGCAGGGTGGTGTTTGTGATCGACTGGAAACAGCTACTGCTTATTCATAGCTAAATACAGTAATGATGCTCGGAAGCTAGGAAAGGACAAAGGAGAAGTGAAAGAGAAGGGAGAAGATAATGACATCTGAGAGGAAGAAGCAAGGACAGGAAAAAGTGGCAGCAGGGAGGATTAATGAGCAAATCTATGGGGAAAGGAAAAAGATCACTTTTTTTTTTGCACTCTGACTAATTACCTCAACATCTTTTTATCCATAACAAAGGCACAGAAGATTATGATTTTCATAAACCATTCAATCTCTCAACAGCTCCAGAGGTTCAGGGTAAATGTTTGGGGGAGCATCCCCTAGCAATGCTGGGTGCAGGCACGCGGTGTTATGTTGTCACGGCAGCCAGGTGCAAGGAGCAAACAGCCGCGGCTCCCTGCACGCACGCACGCACGGCTCCTTGGGCAGCGCCTATGGAGTTGCAGGAGAGCCGCAGGGTCGAAGCGAGGAGGCGTGAGGCGCCCCGCATCACTGTTTCTGGGTGCACAGCATCCCCCTGACCAGTGCTTCAGAAGTGCGGGGGGTTCATGGAGGCTGAGCCGTGAACCTGTTGTAACCTCGGGTTATACCCTGCTGCATAGTCCCTTGAAAATGCCGATAGGCTGGGCTCGGGCAACTTTACCAGTTCATATGCTGTGAAGATGGTATGGACGTCAATGTAGTGTCCCGGTATTTCCAGCCTGTTTTGGCACTCTTACTCTGTAGAACACGGAATTCTGCAGCCCAGTGGAGCAGCCAGGGTTACCAGGAAGGAAAACCCTGGATGAACAAGAGGACTGTGAAAATTCCCACATGGACGTGGGTACTCTGGGGAACAGGATTTCCAGACCAATATTACTTCGGGAATGGGAGCAGTAATGGGCCTCTAGCTTTCAGAGAGCTTTGGACGGAAGAACAAACTTCAAGTACTCCTGTGTAAGTCAGTGGAGTTGTTTGGCAGTGGCGCACTTTATCTCACCTTTGGTCTTCCCTTAAATTAAGCTTTTAAAAAGGGAAAGGAAACCCTAAAGAAGATATTTAGTTTACATTAGCCTCTAGAAAAAATTGTCCTGCAATAAAGGGTAATTGTGTACCGAGCAGATGGTGCAGAGAGGAGGCTGTGTCCCTGGAGGGACTGGCAGAGGTTGGGCACATCTGCTAGAAGTAGTGAGCAAAGCTGAGCTTTCCTTAGGACAGGCTGACCCCGCGAGGTTCCTCCCAGCCCCAATTCCTCTGCTGTTACACTCACTGCTCCGAACAACACTTTGGTCTTCTTTGGAAAAGACCACCTTGCAGTTGCAGTCAATTCATCTCAGAGGCGATTTGGGACACAAGGAGGGTGTCCCGGTGTTAAGTGCGTTAACTAGCTTGGCAAGAAGTTATTGACTGATTCTAACTCAAATATTGAGGACGCTGTAAGTTTCAAAAAGAAAGACTTTTCATTCTGCCCACTCATAAAAGAAAGAAGTGTTGCTATGTTGAGTTATTGGTAGGTAAGAGTAGAAAAATAAAAGGAAGTATCTGTCACATACAGACTTTTGGTCTGGCCCAAGGCAATGAAAGGCTAGAATCAATTATTGTAGTGTACAAAGCAAGAAGAAAAAAAACCTGACTACTACACATAGTTTGACAAGTTAACAAGGAGCATAATAAAATATTACTCTGACAGACTGAGAATTGATCAGTGGGGCTAGGAATAATACCTGTCATTTACTGCTCCTATGTACAGCGTTGTGTGAACAGCTAGGCGAATTATACAGCAGATTCTCTTGAAGCATGAGCTATTGCCAGAGGCAAACGCAGAACCTGATGAAATGCTTTTATAGGGTGAGTTTAGCTACTGACTGGCAGTCCCACCTCCACTGGAGAAGTGTGGAAGTAAAGTAGTTAGTTAGTAAGACAGCTTTGATGTAAGGTGGTTTACTTTGCTTTTAGCAGCTCAGCCCAGACTAATTCAGAACGACTAGATTGCCATGAAAGGCTTGGGTCTTAAAGAAAAGCAAAACTTATAATGGCAAGACTGGCTTCCAAGATGCTTAGGGGGACATTTTTAGCAGGCTTTGCAAGGACTCACAGTAACCAGTCCTGTTCTTCTGTCCTTAGCGTCTGTTCCTCAAGCAGCAGAATGTCGTTTGCCTTTGCAGTAGAATTTCAAAGAAATCCGATTACAGCCCTTCCACATTTAGCTGGAGAAGACAAACTAGTGAGCAATATACCTGTCGCCAGCACCTGAGACGTTGACTATCTCCTCCCTGCTGATGTGGATGGCGGGGTAGTGGGTGGCACAGAGGCTGGCAGCAGCAGACTGTGTGGGGAGAGAAGGGAAGTTAGTAAGGCCTGGTGTGGCTGATGCCATCCGCACCTGCATGGATGCCAAAAAAAGAAAAGGGGAGGGGGGGGGGGGGCAGTAATCTTTTTTTCACACTTTGAAAGAGATTCAGCGATTTAAATGAAGCTTCCTGAAAATGAAGCTTGCACTCATGAATATTCACAGTAAGCACATTTAAAACTAGCTGACTATAAACACTGCTGCTAGGAGCCAGCAGTATACGGACAGACAACTTGATTTTCTTTCAGAGCTGTGTATTCCACCCCCCGAACACATACATTTGCCAGCAGTGATGCCATGTTCCCCAGGACTGCTGCCATGCCACCAGAAATAGCAACGGTGCTATATGGTCCCAGAAAGAAGCAACTGAGAACTCAGAGGTGGTTTTCTGTGACCTTACCTGTTCGTGAGCTCCTGGACGAAGCGAGGTTCTCCCTCCCAGGCTCTTGCCACACAGGAGGACGCCGTGAGCACCGAGGGTCACCACCACACAGCGCAGGTGGGCCAGCAAAGGGCGGGCCAGGGCCATTGCAGTCTGGACAATATCCTCCAACCTGGACGGCAGCTCTTTAGAGAGCGGGGAGGAAAAACTGTGGTATAACTTTAAAGGTCCTCAACTGGCCTTTTTGTGGGCTGGCAGCCTATTTATGAGCACCACTACTACTATTTATGAGCACTACCATTTATGAGCACTTCTGAAATGTGGTTGATATACATTTTTTTCTTTAAACCACGGGAAACATGGAATTCTCCAACATTAGACTTCCATACAGTACCTCTGTCCTATGCTAAGGAAACCACCCCTCATGGGACTAAACACGTGCCTGTGGAGATCAAAAAACTGTCGTGAAGCATGTCTTAATGCCGTTGGATTTCCACCTGCATGTGGTGGGGTATTTCATTTCTACAAAGAACGGTACTGTTAGGACAGGTGCCCTCAGAGCATCATGCTTCAGAGACGTGTTACAAACCAGAGATTTTTCCTGTTTAGCTGATGAAATGAGGCAAATGGGATCTCTGGTTTTGGACAAGGAGCCATCCAGGCCTACTGTGCTCTTTGATAGACCATCAGTCTGGCCTGGGCCGTACAACCCACGCAGAGAAGGCTGGAAGGTGGAAGACATCAAGAGTGCTTATGAATCCCCATTGTGTTATAATCCAATTTGCTTGAAATGGAAGCTGGAGCAGCAATGCTCTTCTTCAGAATCTAGGTTATCTAAAAGTGTGACTGACCCTTCTGAATATTCAATACCTGCTGGCAGAGGGTTCCCGAGGGTCCGATTTATTGCTCTTAGCTCTTGCAGGTTGGGGGAAATGTATGAGAGCACTTTCCAGCTGTCCGAGAGGAATGGCTTAGAGGCCTTGTTCTCATCTGTTGGCTCATAGCACACTTCAAAACAACATTGCAATTGGTTAGTTAATTAATTAATTAGTGGTTCATCTCTACATCAGAGCAGGATGCAGTGTAGAAAGCTTAGCGCGATCTGCACAACTGGGGTTATACATGTAATCTATTAGAAACTTAAATACTATTTCCCCCATGCTGGGGATAAGGTCTCCCAAGATTTCCTTCCCGGTGCTCAGTAATGACACCGTTGCTTTTGGCTTTGGAGTGATATAATCAGACCTCAGGTTTGTTACTCCTCTTAGCTGGTTTTGGAGCCTCTGTCAGGTTTTAAGAACATTGTTTCCTTCTTCAGGATTTGCTTTTAAAAATGAAGGCATAATTCCAAAGGTTTAGGAAGCCTTGTGAAAGGTCCCCAGCATACCAGGGGAGGGAGGTACGTGTTTTATCGGAAGTGGGAGAGAAATCCTCTCAAAAGATGCTTTAGCACTTATTCTGAGAAGCAAACTATATTGCTGCTCAAACTGGCAGAAGCACAGACATTTGTGCTTGCCTTGAGATTAAAGTCAAAGAGAGCAGCTTTTCCTGGCTTTTTGGCAGTGCCCAAGGGCTATAGCACCTACACCGCAGGAAATTTGATTTAGCTGCAGAATGAGAAAAACTCCAAGAAAGCAGAAATGTTTCATCCATTTGAAACAGAGCAGTAGTGTATAGAAAGGAGCGCTGAATAACACAGCATGTCAGACAATAACTGGGTACCTCCAGCAAGCAGCAGTGGAGAGCTCTCAGGGTGTGCGGAGTGTCTTGGCACACACACTGTTAGGAGCTACAGGGCCAGGGCTGGGTGAGTTCTCCTTACCTGCTAGCTGATGCTCTCTAGCTAGTTGGCAGACATACTGAATAGTGGAAAGAGGCACATTTCCATCAATGCAAACTAGCGGGGCCTGGCACAGGTTCTCCTTGAACTGGGACACCTAGTGAAAATCCAGGACACAGAGTAGAGGCAGCTTGAGTCATTGCAGAGGGACAAAATGATTGCTAGTCAGACTCGGGATGTAGGATTTTCACTCGTATTGCAGCCCTTAGGTGCAGGCATGAACTTAAAAGAGTGATTCCTTAAGGAAAATGGATTTTTCCATTTGCATCATCTCCTCCCCTTCTTCTCCTTCCCCTGCTCCCTATCATCAGGAGCCGGACTCAACTCGCAGGGCCCCTCCAGCAGAAAAAGGTAGTTGCTGGTCCTCACTA
>NW_009188223.1:4510-22791 GCF_000690835.1 Fulmarus glacialis | reverse complement strand
AAAGAGAATGCTGCTATTTAATGCCTGTAGGATTCCCTGTGCTATGCCTGGCTTGACTATGCCTTTGCTTGCTTGTGCATGTCATTTAGATGTCCTCTGTGCAGAATGCCTCCTAAGACAGGTCGTTCACCACAGTGTTTTACTCCCAGGTCCTACTGAATCACGTAGGCATGTGGGACAGTGGAACAGTAGAGCGGGGAGCTGCTGTTCCCTCCTTTGGCTCTCTGAGGCTGCTCAACCACCGCCTCAACGCCAGGCCAGTGCTATAGGCACTCGTGCAGCATCCCTCCCATGTCTCTGCTAATCCTGTCGGAAAGAAGGGCTGCCAGAACGCACTTTGCAGCAGAAGATTGGTTCAGAGTTTCCACTGGCCACAATTGTTTCGTAAAGCTCAGGAGAATTAATCTGTCAGGTAATGGTTTTCTGTGCCAAGGCTTGGGAGAGGCAGGGTGGGGATGGAAGTGGGAGCAATGACCATATTTTTCCCTAGGAAGTCTCCACCACATGGGGATCCCACTGGTAAGTAAATTGCACTTAACTTCCATGTCTCTGTCAGTCATGAAGCACAGGCTTTTGTTCCGTCAACAAAAGAACGAGTAGGGAAGAAGGGTGCAGTGATGGGGCTTTCACTGAATCAGTCCTTAATCACTGCTTCCATTAGCCCTGACGTTTTGAAGGTTTGGATGTGCTGAGCAGCAGTGCCTGTTGATACAACTCAGCATGTAGAAACAGGGATGGTGGGGAGGGGAAGGAACAGGAAAACTTGCTTTAAGCAATGTTCTGCCCACTTATTTTTGTTTTTTTTCCCTAAAGGGGGAAATACTATTTCTGACGGTGGACTAGATCTATTGCTGGCTTTAAGGTACCAAAAATTATAGGTTAGCTGGGACTAGTTGATGAAGAGGATTCTGGCCTACGTGTCATGGGATGATAGTAGTGGTGATACTGCATGGAGCAGAAACAGATAGAAGCTCCACCTGAGTCAGCAGCAACAGAAGGCTCTGGTAGCTTGCCATGCTGCTATCTCAGTGGCCAAGGTCTGGGGTTAACTATTCCCGATGTTCCCTCTGCATACCCACTTCCTCCTGGTACAGCTTCACCAGTTGCCTTTTGTCACACATCCATACTCCTTCTCATACGAAAAAGCTTACAAATCAGATGGTATGCATACATATTGCTCTGTTATCTGGTGGTGGATGTCCATATCTCCCAAGCCAACGCTGAGCTCCCCAGCACTAGTGATCACAGCACAGTAAGTGGCTGTGCTCTTCCCCTCCAGCCGAAGGACAGCGCTCATGTCCTAGAAAAGGGAGGACAGTTACACATGGAGCATGTTTCTCTTCCCTGCCACGCTCAGCTCATTCCTTCTTTGTGCCCACCTGACCAGCAGCCCAGCTTGCTGTTCTCCCTTCAACCTCCCTTCTCCCTTGAGATAGGCAGCATTTCAGAGGTATCTCGTTCTAGAGAGTGCTGGCAGATGGCTATTTTTTAATATTTGCAATGCAACAAATGCCACAGGTTTAGTAAGTAAGAGTGACAGGTCTCTGCCATACGTTGTGCCTCTGTCGCAATGGAAGAGTGGTCTGCAGCTCTGCCTGCAGCCATCCATTCCCGTAGCTTGTGTGACACTTCGTGGCATGCCGACATGCTGGCATGTCTTGGTGGCACGCTCCAGCTAGCAGTTACATTAGCCACCTCACTGACCGCACAGCCTGATTTTGAGGATAACCTTGGAGCCATTTTCACAGCAGCATCACAGACATAGCTATGAGGCGTCCTTCCTCTGTGGGTCTTGTGAATGATCTGCTTAGAGAACTCAGGGCATTTCTTGGAATATACATGTGGATGGAGAAATGCTTCTGCCCCAGTAGTTCACAGGGAAGTTGGAGGTTTTAAGGAAAGGGTCCTCTCCAACACTGGTGGTAATGTGTTTTGTTACAGGCACTGATTTCTTGGCAGCTGGCCAGCAAGTCCATCCTTCCTTGGGAGACTGCTCCTTTTGATGGCACAAACTGTGCTGTGCTGGGTAGAGGAGGGATTATAGACCTGCTGCAATGAAGCCTTTATAAACCAAAAAAGAGATCATGTTCTTATTGCTTCATTTACTGAGTTGCTCAGATAGCCAGAACTAAAGCCCCACGTGCTCTGTTTGGGGCCCTGAGGGCACTAATAAGCCTTAATGGCCCTGACCAGCCTCACCCGGGGGCTTCACCCACACCCCTGGCTTGTCTTTAGCTCTGCCCCTTCACCATGGAGGTGCCTGATGCCTTAGGTTAGGGTTGCCCTCCTGGCTTTCTCTGCTCCCTGCTGGGGTGGTGATGCTCTGCCTTGCTGCCCCCGGCGAGCTCCTGCTGCTCCTGGCTCCCTCACCTCGGGGGACAAGCTGCTGCTTAAGTCCGGTATTTCTCTGGTGCACAGTTAGGGGTGTATGCAGCTATGTAGGGGACCCTACTCTTCTGAACCTGGGAGGTGTCCAGCCTGGGCTCCCAGTTCCAGGTTTTCTCTGTCTTATGCTTTACCCAAAGCAGGCTGATTTTTGGCACTGCTTTGACTATCCTCAGGATCAGGGTCTACATATTTCTGGCTGTGCTTAGGCCTTCCTAGAATTTTTCATGGTTCCTCCTGATTTACCTCTCCTTCTCCTTCAAGCACCACTCCCTGGAGCTGAATTCAGACCCCATGGTTCAGACTCCAAACAGTACATACATCTAGCCTGTGATTTGGGGGGTGGCTCCTCGCCTTTTTGTCTGTAACTAAAGGAGCATTGAATTATTTCTACTCTTAGCCTGATGAAAGGTGGCTCTTATGTCTGCCAGGGTTGAGAAGACTTTTCCCTCTATGTAACATCATCACTTCCATGCTTCTGAGGTGCCGCTACTGTGCAACATACCATGTGGTGACAGTAGCGCAAGATGGACTCTGAATGTTCATCCTTCCCCACAGCTGATAAAAAGAGAGGAGTCTGTCCAAGACGGCTTAAGCAGTCTAAAAAGCAAATGGAAACAAAAGATATTAATAAATGCATCAGAGTACTGTGAACACAGTGACAGCCTGTGCAGGATGAGTGTCTGTAGGAAAGCCCTCTCCTGGAAAACTTAATGCCCATCAATCCTTGTCTAGAAGGACGTTCAAGACGAAACTCTGCCACAGCTGCTGCAAATGACTGTCTGGGGTTGAGCAGGGTGACTTACATCTGCCTGCTGCACTGGCACTCCAAATTCTCTGGATTTTTTTGAATACCTGGAAGTGGAGGAAAAGAGAAGGGGAAGAAACTCCTGCACTTCCCTGGCATCATCTCCTTTACCATCACAGGCATGTGGGCTTTTCCACATTGCTTCTGTGCGCGGCCTTTCCTGCTGCTGGCCTTCCCACACTGCTGTTCCCACCATGCTAGAACCACTGAATCTGAATGGATACACTGGAAATCCTTCCTCCTCTCCCTTCAAGCTACCACAAATTATACCTCACTGGGTGGCATGGCTGGCATTTTTTTTTTCCCCTCAAGCTTCCCTATTTGTGGTCTGAAGTGGTAGTAGATTTGTGTTAGGAAGATTTGGGCAAGGTCAAAAAGCCAGAATAATCCTAAAATCTTTTTGTAATCTGCCCCTGCTAATTTCAATACCTGAACGCTGGTCTGCTGATGCTTGTGGTGGAGCACCAGGCACAGCGTGATCCCTTCTTGTTGCCAACAACTGTAGCCCTTTCTCTTCTACAGCAATTCCTGCACCTCAGTTCCTCTTGTCTGTGGTGCATGGATGATCATCTTTAAATAAGCCTATTCCTTTCAAATTCTTGCTCAAGACATATTTCTATTGTGACTATAACCTAGCATTAATTCAACACTGAGGGCCAGGCTGTTCAGCAGTCACTGGAGATCACCGATGCTTATTTAACTTTGATTTGGGGTCACTGTGCCATATACTAGTTAACTTTGTATTTGTGGACCTTTCTTTTCCTGACCCCAACTCCCTCCCCTTTTATTTCTTGGAAAGGCCCCTGCCTTTTCCAGGCAGTCTGCCCACTAGTGTATTGCCTAACGTGTCCCAGATCTTAACAGCGTTCAAGAGCTCCTGCTGTTGAAGGAATACCGAAGGACAAATCACAGCTGGCATGCACCCACAGGCAAACCCAAGCACTAGGCACCTGCCAAGTTTCTTCCAACGCCACCAAAGGTTCGTCTCACTCTTCCAGCGTTTGTTTGCCCACCACCCTGGAAGAATAAATTGTTAATTGGCACAACTGAGAGGGCTGCTTGGCATAGATGCTACATCTCCATTAACATGTGATGTGAAGTTGATGCTGCTGAAACATAGGTCAGAAATTAGAGGGGGCAGAAGACATCTAGCTACCAGGCTGAGGGCAATGCAAACTTCCACAGCCCATCTACACACTTCAACTCTGACAACAAAGGCCCACTTCCTAGGAGGGGATATCAGTTTGGACTCCCCATGCATTGCTATTTTGGTCTTATTTGCTAAGACCTCTTAGAACAATGCTAACGAGCGTTTCAGTCAATAGGAGCAGACCTCTGAATTTACCTGCTCACATCAGTGCTGGAACTCCAGAGCTGCTGATCGAGACCTGATGGGCTCTGCAGCTGTCTTCCAGGCCACTTAGCTCCCCGAATAAGCAGTCTGGGGTTTTTGTTGTTTTTTTTCTTTTTTTTTCCCCCTCTTCTTTTGAAGGTGAAATGAGCCTTGTTACTTTTGCCTATGTTGCCTCTGTACTTTACTTGTGGAAGGATCTGTTTCGGTGTCTGAATATTTTTTCACTCACCCTTCTCTTTCCAAACATCTCCCTCATGAAAAATACCCTTTTTCTCCACCTAGGTAGTTACCAACTTCTCTTTTTCTCTTGCCTCTGCTTTTCACTCCTCTGTCCATCTGTCAGTTTGTCACAAACAGCAAAATGATCAGAACACAGGCAATCCCTCACTTATCTCCTCCTCCTTCTAATTCTCCTGCCAGAAGAATTACATCAGTAAATGCTCAGATCAATTTGGGCTTCATCTGACTATCAAACGGTTTTAAAGCTCGTTTCATAAAATCCTTAAACATATTTTCCATTTCTGAAGACAGCTTGCCATTGGCGGTCATAATGATCTTCACAGTTCTGGATAATTTGGAGCTTTCAAGAGTATTTTGAGCATTTGGGTGGCAAGCACTGAAGCGTGTGCATGCCCCTACACCGCAGCTCCTGGCCCAGACTCTCTCTGCCCCATGTTAGCCCAGGTGCACCACAATACCCCTGCACATACACATTTTTCTTGCTTGTAAACACCACTATCTATCCTAAACAAGTAAATGTATTGCCATCTCTCAGTAAGAAATATTCTGCCTCCAACCCGTCACTGGTTTTGGGCGTTCTCAAAACTCATACTGAAGCTCCCAAAGGACCCTTCTTCTTCCCCCGTCCGAAGCTGCACATCAGTCCTTTGCACACAATGCTTTCTTACGCAACTGTAAGAGGCTGCTCTCCCATCGAAATATGTTCTTTTATTACTCTTCCGACCTCCAGGCTTCTTTTGTTTGCCATGACTCTCCCCAGTTCTGTAGTCTGTAAGACTCAGTGCTAATTCTTGATGCCTCTGCTTTTCTGTCTGGCAGTTCTTCAAGCCCTAAACTGCTCAGACCACCTGAGCAGAACTGCCTGTATATAAGCAACCTATGGCCTCTGTTCATCTTTCCACTACTTGTCACTCCTCATTAACCCAAATGCCCCTCTGTTACATTTGCTCATGTTTCCTGGGAATTGCCACTGGCACTTCCAGGAATGAGCATATTTCCATCTTGCAACTGTCTCCTGTGGGGTGTTGCAGATTTCGAAAGCATTGAGCTTGGCTATTTTAACTCTGAAGCTCACTATCGATAATAAAGGCAGCCAAGGGGAAAAAAAACCCCTAAAACTACTCTAAAGTAAAAAGCAAGGATGCTTGTTTAGGCAAGTCAAACAACATAGCTTTGAATTCTGCCCTTATTTCACTATTAAAAGAGGGTCCTAACTGCAGTAACATCAGTAATGAGCACAAACTCTATTTTATGCAGTCCCACTACCTGTTTTTCAAAACTGACGCTAGCAGGAACGTTGGAAATACTCATGAGCTCCTTTCGTTGTCTGGCATGCTGACCTTCTCTTTTAGTCCCCTTCAGATCCCAAAGGCAGACTTTCAGGTTGTTTTATGCCAAGCCTTGCCCTAACAGCAGATGTACCAGCCTCCCGCTCAGGGACCCAGCTGTGGGTGACCTCTGCTGTTGTACAACCCCACAGGGCCTAAAAGAAATGAAGATGCTAAATCTCTTTAAAGTAGCAGGTGAGTGCAGTGAGAGAGAAACTAGCAGCCTGCTTTTGAAGAAAAAGAAATGACTGGCTCTCATCGCACCTTGCCAGCTCAGCCGGTAACTCTGAGAGGTACTCAGGTATGTCATCTATGTTGTGTTCAGGTGGGGCTGGCTGAGATGAAAGAACTTAGATGAAAATGGGCTTGCTGAGGTGATTCAAAATAAGACTGGGCTGATGCTTTCTGGCAATGTTTCAGAGAATTGAGAGAGTCTCTGGGACCTTCTTCCATGTCCTAAGAGGTTTGAATTCCTAATGTAAAAATGAGACTCTGCTCAACCTCTGGGCATCCTGAGAGACTTACAACCATAACGCTTCTTCCAGCACCTTTCTCTGAGCAAGACCATGCATCCTTGTCTGCAGGTCAGATAGTTATTTATAAGGCACTTTGCTTCTGGATAGCCTTGAAAGCCATGTGGGAATTACAACCAGGACAGAATACAGCTGCTTTCTTGCTAACTGGGACAGCATGAGGTGTGAGTGGTACCCCAGTGCTCTGCAACAAATCCAACATGCATAAGGGTGGGACCTGCTGGGTGCTGAGCCCTTTGAAAAAATACATCTTTAAAAGCCAAAACAAAGCAATGCTGTTGGGGGTGCCCTTTCCTCTGTGCCTAACCACAGCAGCCATCAGCAGGCATGTTTTGGCTGTGAGTTCCCGAATTCTCCTGGAGCCTGGCATTTGGGCACCAGCCACGACAGACCATCAGCTCTAGGGCTCGCTGCTATACAGAAGGGCAGCTAATGCCTCACTTTTTCATGCAATGTTAACATCTCCTTTTTCCTTGCCAGCTGTCCCAGCAGGGTCTATAGCTGCCCTTGGCCCCTCACCATTCCATGGGTGGTCCAGAGATCTGCACTCAGGTCTGACATGCCAAGGGGTGGCTGCCCACCCTTGGACATAGCTTAGCTTGTGGTCCTGATAGCTCAGTGTGGGGTGTGTATGTTATCAGTTAGATTACAGCTGAAGCAGTTGAACTTTTGGTTTTGCAAACCTTCATAGCTGATGCCACAGCATGTGTCACCCTTGACCATTATAATACTCTTTGGCCTCTGTATCACTGAATAGCCAACTTCCTTAAGGACAGCTTCCCCAGCCCGTCTTCCCCTACCTGACTGGGAGGTCTTCACAGATTGCCCCATCTGACGGCAGGAGCTTCCTGCCTCGGTAATCAGCATAGAGTAATTTGAGACACCAAATAACTTTTGAGCAAGCTTCACCACCTCAATCTATAGTACTTCATAGAGCTCAACAAAAATTGTTTGGGCTATGCAAATGGCTGTCATTTGCATGGGGAAGTCCCAGGTATGTTCCACTTTAGCTTCTTGGTTATTTCTTGGTCAAACCAAATTGAGAGGGAGAGGGTCTGGTGACATTTAAAATGTTCTATTTTTTTAAAGCATTCTTTTTTTTTTTTTTGTGACTCAAATCCTTTATGACTGAGGCAGTTGGCTCTCTTGTTTAGTTGTAACTGTGTCAGTACTATTTTTTTCAAAGGTTTCTTACCCCTGTGGGTACTCTGCACTGAGTCTTTTGCTCCTATTCACGCTGCTTTCCATTGCTAAGACAGTCCCAGGCAGCCAGAGCTGGCTCTTACCTGGGGATTTCCTCCCTATAGGGTCTGTCCTTGAATTAGAGGTTGTCACAGCACAGTGAGGATCTTTACCCATTGCTTCTAGCTCTTTGCATATGTGCTTTGAGAGTCCCCAGGGCAGCTCTTCTGCTAAAAGAGCTCTTTGGGCTTATGGCATCAGAGAATAGCCCCAAGGCACCTTAACATAGGCTGTAGAGGCCAGAGTCATATGTGGACATTGTAAGGATGTTTCATTGCTCTGTCCCTGTCTTGAGTGGTAGGGTTAGTGACTTTCAGCACAGGAACAGAGTAGGTCAGTATGTATCACCCCTTTGCCCACCTAGACAACACACCAAATATGCAGCACTACACCTCCCAAGTTTGTGCATGTGTGTGCATACAGACATGTGGCTATCATGCACAGATACCACCTTCCCGCTCACCACCCCTTTGGCTTGGCACTCCCGTAAAAGTAGTTGGAAATGGCAGTGGTGCTAAGAAAGTTGCTATAGATACAGTACCAGGATGACAGGGTTCTGCGCCTTGGCTATAAAGTCAACGTTGATACCTCCAATCACCACCTTTAAGAGGGAAGAAAGAGGTAAAAAGTGGTTGGAAGGACTTGAGGAAAAAGTTTCCAAGGCTTCTTTGCTTTTCCTAGTCACTTTTCCCACTGTCTTGAAAGCTATATCTAATTTACAGCGTGAAGGCCTGTGCTTATTTTGGATGGCTAAACACAGGTTTGTACAATCCCAATCAGAAAGAATGGAAATCTCTTCTACATGTTGCTTTCTGAATTATGCCTGCTCATAGCCAGCCCCAGCACGGCAGGTGGGATGTTATTGTGTACATATATGAGTGCTGGTTTCTCTGTGTGGTGATAGAGTAATATAAGAAGTTGCGTGGGTCTGGTCATGTCAGTGCCCTTGAAGCCATCTCTCTTGGGACAATTTTTGACATACCAAACCTCAGAAACATTCAAGCACTGCTGTGTAAAAAAGCAAAGAAAATGGGAAAAAAGTGGGCAGAAAAATGCAGTAATTTCTTGCAGGCTCCCAGGAGAATTGCCATACCCAGTGACTCTTATTGTCCTATAAAACCAGAAAAAGCAGTACAGCTCCACAAACAGGAAGTTTCCAGATTCTTTGGGGACGTAGAGCTGTTTTTTCTCATTCCATCAAATGCTGGGTTATTGCCTCTGGAGTCACTGCCCTCTTTTATGTTGACAAATCCTATTGCAAATGGATTTTAGAAATATTTTCAGCTCTCTAAAGACTACCTAAAATAGATTTCCTGTAAATTACGTGGCACACACAAAATCCAAGATAGTGAATAGAGTATTAGGGTTATAATGGATCTTGTTGGGGATATGCTGCACCTCTTGTAATTTTGGCAATCATGAGCAGGAGGCCAACAAAAAGTGATACTTATAAAACACATATGGCTCAGCAGCTCAAAATATCTCCACCCACCCTCTTCCAGATCTACTCCTGTAATCACGAGTTCCCTGGCACTGAGAGTAATACAGTTGAAGATGTACGTAAGGGCACAATAAAAGGTGAAAAGGTGATTAAAGTTTTAATGGATTTGATGGTCTAAGACTTAATGGGATTAGGTTACTGTCAGTGTTTATTCCCTGTAAATGTGGATAGGGGGAGGAGGAGAGGATATTTATCTGAGAAGAATAAAAAATATTAAAAAGAGAATGTCTGCCAGTGTGTGAAGCAGAAAGATTGGTCTCTGGCTGAGTCACCTTTTACTTCTGGGAATAGATATAAATTTATCCTGTGCTGTCAGCAGAGAGGCATTATATGGAGGGCAGCAGGGGACTCACTGGCTGAGGCGGGGTTGTGTCCTCTCGGCAAGGCAGGTTCCCCTTCCTTGGGGCTTTCTGCAGTTTGCTCAGGGCCACTGCAATACAGCTGCCCACTCTGGCGTTGTTCTGGATCAGAGCAAGGTCTGTTTGGCATTTCTTTGAGGAAAAGAAAAAATACCAGCAAGATTGACCTGTCCGAAACCTATGTAGGAGCAGCCTAGAGGGAGAAAGCAGAAGATACATGCAGTGAGACTTGATAGATTTGATTCCCCTACGCCATAATCCTTTGGGGGCACATATGCTGGGTTACAATACTGCATGAACACCCTGAATTTTTACATTTTTTCATCTTCCTCCTCCTGTGTCCATGGAGAGGAAACCTGTCATCTCCATTTAAGAGATAGGGAGCAGAAGCAAAGGCTTCAGAGAACAGAGAAGGTGAAGTGCTTAAACTGGAGCTGAGAGTATAAAAAACCTCTGAGGATCTTGGCCAGCTTTTCCAGATCTACACACCTGATGAGATTTTTGCCAAGTCTCTTTAAGCCCATTTTTTATCGGTTTCACTTGGAGCAGAGTATTAGAGGCTTTGAAGGCTCCACTTTCTGTCTGTGTACAGCTCTAATATCCAAAAATACCTTTACTAATCTGCCCTGACTGACCAGCTATGAGGTCTTCTAGAGGGCTGGCAGCAGAGCCTGGACATGAACCTGGCTCTCCCAGATCCTATGTCAGCATCCCAGCCAGTAGATCTGCCTTTCTCTTGCCTGTGCAAGAGGATTCCTGCTCACCCAGGTGTATTTTTCTCTCTTATTCTGCACCCACATGAAGAGTTGGATATGGCGGTGCGATGTACAACGCAGTGCTCTGGGAAGCCCAGGTACCTTCCAGTGTGCAACCCCACCATGGGCAACCGTGTCCTGAGAGTCCATCGCAGAGCAAGCAAGCTCAGGAATCAGATGTGAGGGATCTCTTTGGGTTCTGGACCACCTGCTGTCTGTGCTGGCCTCCAATTTTTAATGCAAAAGTGGGTGAGGACAGTAAGGGTGCCCCTGAAAAAGCAGGATGCAGTCGCTAAGCTCTCATCTGTTTGTAGATACTGAAGTGGTTGCCCATTGCTAGACTGTCAATAAAGTGACAGCGTTTTCCAGCAAGCATTATCAGAAGAGATATGAAGTACACTGGAGTACTTTTTTTCCCCCCGTTCAGTAAAAGGATACTGGAGTCCAGTGATTTCCCATCAGTTAATTCATTGATCTTCTGTAACATAAAAGGGGTCAGTTCTTTGCCTGTGATCTCTCTGGACCTGCAAATGTAAAGAAAACGCCTGCAGATGAAAAGGACTGAGCTGAAACAGCATCAGAGGAGAAGCACTGCTGCTAGCAGATACTTTATCTCCATAACCACATAGCATAAAATGTCCTGTAAACAAGCTTCAGGTTAGATAAAACTACGGTTGAAAGCATGTTGTGGGCTCACCCGGGCCTGAGGTTAAGCTGGGCTACACCCCCTGCAGCAGTGTCCCTGAAGTCATTTACTTCCCCAAGACCACCGGATGAGCAAAGGATAGGGCTTAGGTTGCTTCTCACCTGGCTTCGCTGAGAGCTTGCTGGATGGCCTCTTCGATGACCTGGCCTGAGGCAGCTCGTTCCTGGGGACAGGGCACTGCTATCAGCACCCCGCTGCCCAGGCCTAGCCCCAAAGCGCTGGCTGGGAGAGGACAGGCAGATCGTTAGCGGATCTCCTTGGATAAATTAAATGCTGAAGGAAAAGGATAGAGGAGAGTGGGCATGGGGTGAAGGAACCCACAGTGCGGGAGCTCCTGTTCTTAGCTAACCAAGGAGAGGGTCTTTTCCAGCTACCAATCAATTTACATCTGCCTATTTATTTTGAGTCTGTCTGTACAATAGAAGGGGCAAAGAATATTTTTTTTAAAGAAAACTGATTCCACTTCTTAAGGCCTAGAAGCTGTTTTTGTAAACACATTAACATACGTGTTCCCTCCACTTCACCAGTGTGAACAAAACGTGCATGAGCATGCCAAGGTGGCTGCAGCTAGTTAAAAAACGTGCTGTAAGGACTGAATTTCCCTGCTACTTTATTTTCTTTTTTTTAATGGGGGAGGTGGGATGGCTTGTTTTTCGAGACAAATTCTTTCCAAAGTTAAAAATGAAAATGCCTCATCCAAGGTGATTTTTGTGTCCCTCTTTTCCAGGGCCCTACATGGGCCTTTCCCTTCTGAAACACACCAATGAGTTCAGCTGCCTCCTCTTCGTCCCGGACGTGATATGGTGCCTGGAAGCCACTCTGGCGTGAGAAGAAGGCTGGGAACTCCCTTGACTCTCCAAAGGCAGCCACACAGACTCCCTGAGTCTCCTGCAGCAGTGGAGGAGAGATGAGCAGGTAATCAGTGGAGGGAAAGGGGACCCACCAAAAGAATGGGATTTTTTCCTTCTACCCAGCTAGAAACTGCTTGTCTTTAGCACAGGGTTTGGTTATTTTTATACATCTCATTCTATTCTGTTCTATCACCACCAACATTTTTCAAAGCCAAGAGCCAAACGTGGTGATTGGTTAGACAGAATCTGGCTTTACTGAGACACCGGAGACATGCATGTCCTTTGCTTGTGCTCAGAAGTGATCAAAAGCTGTGCAGCTGTCATTAGCGCAATACTGAGTCCAAGGTAACAACCTGTGACCTGAAGATATGTCACGAGCTGACAGGAATATAAATGAGTTCTGTTTGCGATTGAGAAGTATTGATGTTGGCTGTCACCTGAAGTGCTGACCCTGGTAGTTTCCAACATACCAAACCTTAAAAAGTGACTCTACTGAAAACCATCTTGATTCCCATTTTAATTCTGATTTTATTTTAGCGTTTGATGGATCTAGCTTGCCTGGTCCATCAGTTCTGGAGCATTGTCCCAGAAAAGCAAGTCTAAGGCCAGAGAAAGAGGGCACGGCTAGCGCTGCCTCCGGCCTCAGTTGGAACAGCTGCTGGAACAGCCCCTTGGGCGTGGATAGATTTACGTTAAGGAGCAGCCCAGTGCTTGTATAGCCCCAGGACTAGAGAACTGTAAATATGGCTTCATGTCCTCTCAATAGTAATTTCTAAAAATCTTAGGCTTAATACCTACCCCAACACCACTGGGCATTCTGTACACAAAGTACAATTTTACCTGCTTTCAGGCTCAGCAGCCCATGCTACCTACCAGATATTCCAGTGTCCTGCCAATATCAAGGATAGACTTGACTCCTGCAGATACGACAGCAACTGGAGTTCGTCCTAGCTCTGTCAGGTCAGCACTCACATCCAGAGCTGTCAAGGGACAAGCAGCCATTGCGTCGGTGATTGTGTTGTACTCCAAGCCGATGTGATCTGCCCTCTTAAAAAGCCATACCTGCTCGGGATGCCACTGCCTGCTTTTGTAATCACTTAGATCCACAAACAAATATTAAAGGTTTAGATCATGCCTTTAGGTGTTGAGATTGAAAGAGACATTGACAAAAAGAAGTCACACGGCTTAGGGCAGAGGTGCAGCCTTGCACTGTATCTCTCGTCTCTTTGATCACATCAATAAACAGCATGCAAAAATTTGGTAGAAAAGAAAGAAGAAGGTGTTACACAGCAAGGACAAAGTTCAAGGAGATGGAATATAATTTAAGTAGATTTTGATTTTTGTATTGACATCACTGTCAAAAAAAGCGCCAGAGGAGCTTTGCTGACCTCAGGAAACTCCCTGGTCTGGAATTTACATCACATCTGAAAGGGATGGCATCCAGCAGGGCAGTGGAATATATATGGCTACGCTAGGAATATATATGGCTAAGAAGAGAGAATGTACTTAAAGGTCACAAACTACACTGCCAAGGCTGGGCCATTTTCCAGAGAGGAGCATGCGCCTCTAACACAGACCAGGGCCTAAGTCTCTTTTGTGGTGAGACTCTCCTTCTCAGCTGAGAGACAGTCGATAACAACACTGTGCTCGGTAGCCAGTATCAGGTTATCCAGCCGTTACAAAGTGGGAGAAGTACAGTCAGCTCCTGTTGCACCAGCAAATATCCACATAACCCTGTGTAAGCAAAGGATAAAGAGAAACTTCCACCCTCTTAACAACTGGCCAGTGCTCAAGAGGAATATTTTGAAGCTTCTGGAAAGGAGAAACCGGGGAGAAAACCACCATAGTATGGTCAAGAAGAATGGTAACTTCACTCTTCTGAACAGACAGTTACTGCAGGACAGACTGGGAAAAAGGAAAAAGATGGAATTAAATAAAACAGTAGCAACACAGAGAAAAGTAGAATGTATTGATTTTCTTACTGTTCTCTCCTCCCCGATGGACGCCTCCTATGCCGCCCGTCACAAACACGGGGATTCCTGCTTTGTGTGCAGCAATCATTGTTCCGGACACGGTAGTGCCACCGGACAAGCCCTGTCAGGGGACAACCAGTCGGAGTCAGCACCCAGGGTGACATGGAGGATACCACATGTGGGCAGCTATGGTTGTGGTCTGACACGCAGCAATGTCACAACAGCCTGCTGTCACCAGCTGACAAGTGAAATTCTGATACAAATATTCCATTAGGCAAAAACGCAGAGGAATCATCATCCCTGCTACGTAAGCCGTTCTTGCCCTGATGATAGCAAAGGCCTTTGTTCACCAGGGCTTTCCAACCAGAAGGCTTCACGGGCAGCTAGTGTCACCTTAAGTTGTCACCTTAAGCTCGGGATGGCCTGCATGTCACATAGTTTTACATGTAATGTGATGATACCTTATCATGCCAATAAGAATATTCTTAGCCAAGTGCCCATGGCTTGCCAGCCAGTCCAGAATGACTTTTCAGGAGCCCTATTTCATGGCTGCTATTCCCTTACTCTGTTATATTTTGACTCTATAGAGGACCACATCTGAGCTTACCAATAAGATACCACTTTACATGATATTTTTAAGAGGTTTAAAAGCCACCTGGCTTGAAGCTGGAGACCACTATATTATTGCTGTATAGAAAACACCACAATAGAAAGTCTGCATACCATACCTGGCTGAGGATGAAGGGAAGATCTCTCCGAGACACTTTAGCTACATTTTTACTGCTTGCCAAGAACTCAAGTTCCTCGTCTGTGAGTCCCACATGGATTCGACCCCTTAAAATACCTACAGTGGCTGGCACTGCTCCATTTGTTTTTACAATGTCCTCCACCTCTCTGGCCATACTAGAATAAGATAAACAAGACAACAATCATGAAATTAGTGAGGCAAACAATCAGACAAGAAAATTGCCATGTTTGATGGCCATCATTCCCAGTTTCCAGGTTTATACAGTTCTTGTCATTTTGGCTAAGTCCAGTTCCTCTTCTGTATCTTCCTAATGGCAGAAGTCTTTGCACTTGAATTTGCAGAAGTGCAGAGCTCTCATTTTCAGGACAGCAATGTCTGAGCTCTGTGCTTCATTTTTGAGAAAAATCACTTGGTTTACAGGCAAATCTGATTCTACAATAGACTACTGAAAATAGGGATCCTCTCAGAATAGGACCTTTCTGTATCTATTATTACCTGTTATTTCTTGAGATGATAGACCTTCACAGAAACCCCAGGCAATTCAAGCCCTGCTCAAATGACTGGGATATATTTTTCACAGTACAGGCAGTTAGATATAGAGTAACAACAGTGCCAAAAAGTTGCAGTCTGAGGATACTCTAGGGCTGCAGACTAGGCCTTTCTAAGCTTCGCAGGCTTCATACTTGATCATTCATACACTATCCTTTTTAAGAGCAGCTTATTCTCCCTTTCTGAGCTATCTGTACATATGCTAGGCAATCTTTAACTACTGAAACTACCTGTTCCCCAAAACTGAGTTTTTAGAGCTTCATTCTAAGACAGAATGTCAGGCAGAATAATGGCCAGGTAAAAAGCAAGATGGAAAATCAATACTGAAACCTTCCTGTGCTTTCTGGAAGCAAGGATGGAGGGGAGAGTGCAGTGATTTCTGGCACCGTAACTTAATGAAACACAAGTCTACTGAACATCAATAAATAAAGGGTAGAGGTGGGGGGTTTTCTATGCAGCTTGCAGAAGGCAGCGAGAGGGACCAGCAGCTCTCACAGTAGCTGCTCTGAGTGGTGCTAAGGAACAGATTTCACTATTGTGTTCCAATCCTTTTTGCATTACAAAAGATATACTAAAAGAAACTGCAGAGTGTGTTCAATGACTGTACAAACTATGCAGCCGAAGAGGCTGGTAGCTCTCTCTCAGAGCAAGTGATGACATTATCTGCTGCCACATTTTAAAGCAAGCCAGAAATTTAAGGTGTTGGATAAGGAGATAAATAGGTACCCCATATGCGTCCTTAAAAGTCCAAATACAATTGTTTTACACTGGAGCTCATATTCTGTATGCCTAGCAACCTGACATTTCCATTTGCTCTTACAAGGTTTTGGCTTGACCAAGAATATCGATACCAATCCACCAGTTATATGCCTTGTTCTTACGACTTTGTTGAAGGTGAAACATCAAAATCCACCACCTCAGATTCTGAGGATAGGCCATGCCATGTGTAATGATGGTGCTTTCCAAGGCTACGACTGGTCTCCCCTCCATCACGGCTTCCTGTACGGAGGGCTGAATCCTGACATAAGCACCTGGGGATGAACACAGAAAAGTGAATTATTTGCGTGGATATTCGCAGTAACTACTGAGCCGTGTTATAAAAGGCAAATCGCCATCATCACAATAAATTTAACCCCCTCTTCAGCTGTTCTTTGGGGTGAACTCACAAATAACTTCATGAAGACTAAAGCTGTGTTTTATGTAAGTGAAATATTTGCAAAATATCTTTACTGTTAATACGAATAATAATCCTCCTTGTCATCACTGAGTGTTCCTCTGCCACCATTTTTGCAGCTGTGTTGTCATTGGCTCCAGTAACATTAGTTTAAATTAACATTACTGTGAACGAACTGAGCCCTGCAACCGTGCCTAAAGAATACGTTTTAAAAGAGTGGAAACACTAAGGATGCCACAGTAACTCAATATATTATAAGACTATCGTGCATCAAGACTATTGTTGCTCTTTGCTTTGCTCCCAGAACACTGCCAGAAAGGTCCCTGCTGCATTCAGATGAGGAAAATATTTTCCACCCAGGAACTGTTTCAGAATACACTACTCACCATGCAGAAATCTTCTCACCTGGGTGGTCCCACATGCCACAGTGGACACATGTCTTCCCAGACTATAGGTTATCTTCCTAATCATCTTGCACATATGGATGGTCCTGAGTTAAGAAAAGTCAGGTAAAAATGAAAGAAGTAATTTAGCAATGATGTGACGGTGTGAAGTTAAACATACCATCTCTTGCCTTGACCTTGGACAGTAAACAACCCTTGCCCAGGAGATTGCCCGGAGACTCCTGGTGTTTCAAGCATGAGCCAGGGTGTCAAAGCAAAATGTTAAGCTGCAAAAATGGAGTTGCAAGAGTTCACCTGGCCCACTGTCAATGCTGGGCTGAAATCATGGTGGAGCAGAAGAAAAGATGAGGAGTAATGAACCAGAGAGAGTTTAGAAGTAGACAGCCTTTTAATTTCCAAAGCTACTTGCTAATGACAAATTGCAGGCTCAGCCACGGCCACCTCCAACCTGAAAGATCACAAGGAAAAATCTACAAGGCGGACGCAGGCAGAGGAATGCTATAAAGAGATGAACCTGGTTTTTGCCGGTGTCTAGGAGGAAACAAGCAGTTCAGTAAAATAGAGAAAAGAGCTGAGAACTGGTAAACCAGACTGTAACTATAAGGAGGAAAGAGCAGCTTTCCCTAGAGCCGGGAGTGCTTCATGTAGGCTCGTGTCACCTCATCCTTCTTAGTGCAAAGCCTTGGAAGCAGAGTGGCAATTCAGCCCCGGCAACAAACTCCAGAACTCCTCTGGTCTCCTAGCAACTCCTATTCACTTTAATTAAATTCATTTCCAAACACAAAAAGAGGGTGAGAGAGTTGTAAAGGTTAAGAGACTGGTCTGGTCTGGGCCTCGGGGCAGTTTCACTCAATGCCTGGCTGCTTCATGTATTTTCCCTGGGCATTTGGCCATATCCCGCCAGCCTTTCTACTCCTCACCCCTTCACCAGGAGGAAAGGATTCCTTTCTTCAGTCCTTTGTACCTATTGTTAATTTAGATGGTAAATTAATTAGAATACAGTACTGTGTTCATGTTACATTTAGCAGAACATGGCTCTGAATCTCAATGTCGTGTCGTGTGACACGACAGCTAAACAGAACGATCTTACACCCAGGAAGAGGGTTTTTTTTCCCAAATCTAAAGACTTCAGCTATACAGGACAGCTTGGGCTGTGTAACACAGGAAAAGAGGGACAGGTTCTGCTAGACATCTCAAGCCATCAAGACAGACATTGTCATAAGAAGCAATACACACCTGACCGAAACTGTAAGACTTTTTTCCACTTTCTAAATCCTTTTAAAGACAAAAATCTTGATTAAGTTTATGGAATCTTTTAATGACACAAAAGTGGCAAAAGCTCTTACTTCATGCTTACAACCTCTGCCGGTG
>NW_009188223.1:0-4479 GCF_000690835.1 Fulmarus glacialis | reverse complement strand
AGGGCGGCAGCCTGAGCGTTTCACGCAAATGTTCTGGTATCGCTCTGTGTGTGTGTGTGTGTGTGTACACACCCCCCTGCTCTCCGGGGCAAAGTCAGCTTTGGAATAAATTCATTAAGCCAACAGGGTTATGCCAAGGATCGGTTGAGCTGCTCGAATTGTGCTTTGAATTTTAACAACCCCCCAAACTCTGAAGCACAACAGCCAAGAGTGCCCAAGCTGTGCTGGCCAGTGGATAAAAACCAGCTGGTCACCACCTGAAACCCAATACCAATTAGCTGATGTTGGCTGGAAACTCAGCCAACACTCAGCCTGAGCTAGCTGAAAGATTTTTTGAAGCTTGGTAAGTTATGCAGCGAGACCCGTCCGACCTTTTGCCTTGTAACGAAACTTTGCAGATCCCTAGTGCAAGTTTCAGGCAGCTCTAGCACAGACCGGCCTTCCTCCCTCCTCCAAACCGTCCCTGCTCGCCTCCCCTTGTGATCGATCCGGCGCATCCGACCTCATGGAGCAATGGCCTGGCGTGTCTCTTACCTCTGGGCGTCCGCCTCGCGTAGGGAGGCTGGGTGGGTACTGGAGCGGTGCCTGGGCAGCCCTGGGAGAGGGCAGGCACGGGGGGGGCTGGCAGCAGCATGGGGGTGCGCAGCCCGGCGCTCCTGGCTGAGAGAGCCCATTTATTATTAACCACAGGCGCAGCTGAGCCCTGCAACTGCTCGCTGCCTGGGGCGCAGGGGGCCATTTCATGACGGGGCGAGGAAAGCTTCTGCGATTATTTTTGTTCACACGGTGCCAGATTTTCCCCTCACTCTTTAAAAGACTCTTCTCATTTTTCAGATTCCTTGGCTGTTAGATTTTTTTTTTTTAATCGGTGAATTCATTGCTCACTAAAACAATGCCTCTGCAGACTGAGCCCCTTTGTACTTATTCCCAAAAAGCAGAGGAATTGCATTCATGCCTCCCCCACAACTTTGCCAAATGCAGCTGTTAAGCTCTTTCTTCCCAGGGTAGGAGCTCTGCCGAGCTCTCAGCCTCCCCAGCGAGGAAAGCTGTAGGTCTAAAGGCGGTTGTGGTGATACTCCATATCACACAGACACCTGGCTACTCCAGAAACACAAGCTGGGTTCACGGAGAAAAACTATTGTAGTCTCCTGCTGTAAAGACAATCTATTCTAGCAGTTCTAGGGTGGCTTTAAACGAGGACTTTGAAATTAATAAATCTTTGTCCCCTCATAAAAAAGCCATGATACTTTGAGATCTAATGCACTGATATTACTCATGTTTCGATTTTATGTTCTGCGGAAAATATCAGAGTTCAGAGTTAAATGGCTACCCATGAAGGAACTGATTTACTGGATAAAAGACAGACATGATCCTATACAGCTTCAACACATAGCGTAAAACTAGCTAAAGTAATTGCTAATGTATTGCTGAAGTAATCGGTGACAGGGAACTGATTTTACTGCAATCCATTTATCAGGAAATTGTAAAACATAGGTTGTTAAAGCAGTATTTGCACTTTACACTTGTCCCTTTCAAAAGATGTTTCCTGCAACTTTTGTTTAACTCAGCAGCAATGAGTGTCATCTTATTTTCTACATCCTTCCAATCTTTTCAACTAAACACATTCAAGGAAACTTCAGACAAAGCTTGCTATGTTACAAAGACAATCCACCTCTGACTTCTGCTGTGGGGTCTGCAGGGAATTTAATTGCAGGAATGATAGATTGCATCCTCAGATACCATAAATGCATGCTGAAGATTTTGTGAATGGCATCTTCTTCCTGGGGGGATGGGAAGCTAGATGTATTGAAAAGAAAATGTGTAGGTAAAATTATATTTTTGAAAAATATACACAAATTGTAATGACATCATTTTACTTTCAGTTAGATCTATTTGGAAAGACTGCAGTACTGTAGGAACCTATCTGGGCTATCGCTTTTTGGGCATGCTACAGGACAAGATGATTTAGTAATCAAGCTGGTCACTCAGTTTCCAGCTCTAAAGATCAAGATCATCTCAAGATGATCTTATGCAGTGGGCACCCAGTTCAGTCTGCCATATCAGGTAAGTCAGGGGTAAGAGTGTGTTGCTTGATTTGCCATTTTCCTCCTCAAATGAAGGAGGAAACCAGTCTGTTGGATTTCTAGCTCAGCTTTCCAATACGAACCTGTAGGTCTCTGAGACAAAACAGGGCCTCTCAAGCAGATCTCTGAGGGCACTCCTGCAGTCTTGTGCACATCCCAGGTTTTGGATTTTTCTTCTGGGTTTATTATAATGAAAATAAGAGCTCATATGAGCAATTTTCAAGGGTTAACCCCATCTTTTTGTTCTACTAGAAGAGCCACCGAGGCTTGCTAGACCAGGAAGAGAATGGGCCAGTTTGATACTGGCTAGCCCCTGAGGCAGGCTGGCCACGCCATTCCCAGCATGTTTCTGAAATGGGATATATGGCTGATGATGGTATAGGGGCTAGGGTGACAGGACCGCAGTGCGTAGGTGACTGGGAGAAGAGAAAGCCTGGGAGAACAACTGGCGATAGTTTTTGTAGGAAACCGTGGGGGCTGTGTGTAACTTGCTCCTCTGCTTGCTGCAGCGTTAGCTGACTTTCCAGCCCTGCCTGCCTGCAAGGACCCAGAGAGCTTGCTGCTGGTACTTCCCCCTCCGGGCCTCAGAAGTAGAGGTTAATATTAAACAGGTTGCTGGGTAAAATGGGAGCGGCTGGGAACAAAGAAATCGCCATGGCAAATTCCTACTGCCTGCTGGGAGCTGGGCCCTCGGGCCACCCTTGCATTTTCATCTGAGTGATTCCTACTCCAGTTACCATCTCCTCTGAAACCTTTTCTCTCTCAGGGGCGTCACTACCGAAGGCATTAGGGAAACAAGAAGCTCCACATTAATTTTGTCACATTGGCAGGTCTGCCTTGGGACAGTATTTTCCTTTCCCTGTGTACCTGATTTGTAAGAGTCTATTAACTTGCAGCAGTTCTGCGAGCTGGAATGTGCTTATTGGTGTCTCTCTGTTGTGAAGCTTGCTTCTAGGCTGCTGGTATCCAAAAGGTGTATTAGGGACATGCAGAATCATACGGAACACACTTATGTAACCATTTATTATTTATTTTACCTTTGTGTGAACTGTGGTGCCTGGAACTGGCTGTATCTTGCCAGGGCTACTATGTAAGGCAGCAATCTAATCAATACAAAGGCCTGAGGCGGTCGCTCTTTAGTGATTTAACCTGTCTTTAAAGGCTTACATCCTTGCACTTTTATCAGCAGATTTTCATGATCGTTCTAATGGTTCCAAAACAACTTTCCAGATTATCTTAGTGGCTTGGTGATAAAGTATTTGATTAATTTCTTTTTTTCCTAGTATGAAGTATTTTTTTCTTCAGCTGTTTCTAACAGAATGCAAGACTGAACATACAAACCTGGTGCGGTTTTTGAACTTATGTTTCAGTGTTGAACATTGTATGAAAAATGCTCCGAGATGGAATCAGGTGCGGAAAATAAGTTTTTTCTTATTAATATGAACTTTTTAAAAAAGGTCTTCCTGATTCTCGTGGCTCAGTTTTCCATTCGCGTTTTCACAACAGTGATTTGTAGAACCGAATTGACAAACTATCTGGTATTGATCACTGTGCTGCTGATGTCAGGAGGGAGTCAGCTGCTGCTCCCGACTATCAATGCTGCATACAGAACCTGCACCAAAGTCTTTATCCAATGCCAGCTCCTTATCTTGGGGGAAGGTTGGTCTTATAAACTGACCATGTTCATCCCAAGAACTAAACATCTCTGTGACCGGACTTCTGTCCACCAAATCCTGTGAAGTTCAGCTTTTGGCAGTCTTTTTTTCTGATGCACACCCTTACCTTGGTTTGAAGTCTGTTACAATGTGTATGTATACTTCACCGCCTTTTACTTTAGAGTTCTGTTTGCCCAGGTCACGGCTCTGCATACTGCAGAAGATGCCAGCAAGCGCATTCACATTACCTCATTCTTCAAGTCATTGTTTCAAGGCAACCTGAAAACCATTTACCCCTTCTGACCTCTCTAGTGCACTTCCTAAAGTCCTGCCATCCTGGGATGGTATCCTACTGTCTACTTTTAGAACAAAGGCTTAATTTCAGTATTTCCTGAAGTGACTGATGGCTTAGGTATGTTTGATTTTTTAATGTATTTTCAAATAGATATGCAAAATATCAGTAACATTGCACTAACAGGCTTCTCGCTTCACCTTGCCCCTGCATCCCTGCTTGTCACTCTGCCTTTTCGGGCCATGTCTAGCACTTGGCTTAAGACTCTTGGCAGTAAGAAGACAAGGACACGATGCAGGTCAGGCAAACAGTAGTTTCACAACCAGGATTTATTACGGCAGAAGGACGTGATGTTTTCCACCCCAAATTAGCAACACTGAACTCTGTGGTGGCCTAGTGCCCATTTTCGCTCTCGGCTTTTGAGGCGCCACTGGCTAGTTCCGCCCCC